>NW_014577345.1:252517-275550 GCF_000485595.1 Priapulus caudatus
CTCGACGTCCGCGAGGCATCCACCTTGCGTGCATAATGCTAATTATTGCACTCTAGTGCCGAATTTCGGCGAAAAAAAATGCCAAAAAAGGCCTTTTCTAGAGACGAAGTAGTGCAACGGTGAACAATTGCGGAGGCTTACTGTTATACGCCACCTATAACCACCAACGCTCCAAACACCCACCCACCCACCAACACACCGACGCATGACCCGAAGCCATGCTCCCTGGATGCTCCCATCCTCGCCTACATGTATAACTACCCGACGAGTGGGAGCATATATATATAAGAATGCGCTACGCGTATCCGTGCTGGCTTGACGCTGACGGCGTGCGGTCGTGGTAGCAGTGAGGGCTTCTCCGACGGCTGCCAAGACAGCAGCTGATCTCTCAGCTCCTGCCAGTAATATTGATTTCAGTCAATGCTGGCTTTACGCATTTGAATATGTAGCTAGCTGGCGGCTGGCTCGACGGCATCCGACAGTTTCCCCCGGTGTGTCGCCGCCATACGATCGCCTTCAGTCGGTTCGTGTAACACTCGGCACGGGCGCGTGTAACACTGCACGCGTGCGTGCGTGACGGCAGGGCACATTTTTCGCGAGTCACTCCGTCAGAGATGCACGCGTCGCAGTCGCCTCGTGCCATGGCCACGCGTGCGTGCGTATCACGTCGCCTATACCCTCCCGACCTTTAACACTCTACACGGGCGCGTGTAACACTGCACGCGTGCGTGTAACACTCACCACAGGCGCGTGTAACACTGCACGCGTGCGTGTAACACTCACCACGGGCGCGTGTAACACTCACCACGGGCGCGTGTGACACTGCACGCGTGCGTGTAACACTCACCACGGGCGCGTGTGACACTGCACGCGTGCGTGTAACACTCACCACGGGCGCGCGTGACACTGCACGCGTGCGTGTAACACTCACCACGGGCGCGCGTGTAGAGAGACGCTAAAAGGGAGAGAAAAAATTTCCCCCGAGAGGATCCCGAATGACGGGTTGAGGAAACCAGCAGGCTAGTAGTCAGCGACGGGGAGGGACGGAGATTTGTAAACGCACAGCCTGCTGTAGACGATACAACTTGTCACGCAGGAACTTCGACGCTCTCTCGATTGATTGTCTTCCTCTATGCGGACTCGCGGACATCATTTCCCCGCGTTTCATCGTGCTGGCTATGCCCGTCATTTGTTTATCATGTGCACAGTGCGGCATGATCATTATTCATTTATTGCTTTTGCGGACTAGACACGTACGGTACGCACTTCCCGCTATATATATATATATATATATATATATATACGAGATATAATGCGTTATTTCGTGTTATTGCTATAATGCGGAAATGAATACGCTATGGTATAAACGTAAGCGTACACGACCGCGGATGTAGCCGCGTGTTCTACGTCCGTACCGGTCACCCGTCCAGCTTCGGTTTGGAGACTTGTGGGCGCGGGCGAGCAGGCGCACGTGTGGTTATAGTACGTGCCACCGCGTGCCCCCCGCGTGCCACCGCTCACGCAACATAACCAGAGGAAATCTACCGCCCACCTATAGCTAGCTGACACACATCATGAATGACTATACACAGCTACTAGCTGTGTATAGTCATTCATGATGTCATCCATTCATATATTATCATTTGAATGTCCATTAAATATGACGTGTGCGCGCGTGCGTATGCGCTCCACTGAACTAGAACACAAACTATAGTGTTCTAGTTCAGTGATACGCGCACGTGTGCGCGTGCATGCGTAGGCGGCAGGCCTACGTAGGCCTACGTAAGTGCGCGCGTGAGTGAGTGCACGTGGTAATGCCTGATCTCTTTCTACGCCTTGTTTGACTCAGAATATTTCCTTTTCTAGTTCCTCATGCGTGTAAATCGATATATATTCCAGAAAAAATTTTGATCGATAGACCTATATAGCTAGGACTACCATGGAACTGCAGTTTCACGTGTCACACAGTTTTTATAATAAACACGTTTTGATTTCTTGAAGTTTTATTAAATATAAATAAATGAATAAATAAATAAAATATAATATTTTCTCTTTGTATGTGCGCTGTCAAGACTTTGTTCTAGCTGGTTGGCATAGATATCTACTATATAATATATATATAATATATATCAAGAGTACATAATAGGAGATTAATCTCCTATTATGTACATCTTGATATATATATATAATATATATATATACTTATATATATATACAAATATTATATACAATATATAGATACATATGGGCCGAATAGAAACAACCATAGCCATATCATATACATATAATGGCGCTATGGTTGTTTTTATTCGTAAGCTCATAAACCCTAGTAATGCAGCAGAATAGCGCTAATCCGGGGGGCGGGCGAGTCTATATTCAAGCCGGTACGGAGATTACCGGTACGCATATACTTTCCTAAATAATATTGATAATCGGCTGCAGATCAATAAATCAAGTATTCACAGACGAGTAGGTAGCTAAGACATGTGTCTATAGGTATTTAGAATTTTAGAAATTTAATCATCTGTAATTCACTAGCTTCCGCACGAATATATTTGGCATTTGCTAATATATTGACTAATCGTGCGTCAATAAACTCAATATTCACATATTCAAGCCGGTACGGGAGATCATTTGCATAATATATTCTAGATACCTATAATATATAGACACATGTCTTAGCTATACTTTCTGTGAATATTGAGTTTATTGACGCACGATTAGTCAATATATTAGCAAATATATGCGTATCGTAATCTCTCGTACCGGCTTGAATATATAGACACAATATAGATAAAATAAAAATAAAAATAAAAAACCCCAATCCGGAGTGACAAAACAAAAACAGCTCCAATGCACCATGGGATGTGTTGCTGTCATGGCGGTGGCCGACTGGAAATTGTATTAAATTTGCGTGTATTTCACGGATTTACCGATCCGTATCACCTAGAATAGATAACTTTTCACGAATCTAGATTGAAAAGATACTCAGAGATCATGTCTACCCACAGCAAAAGAAAGCACATCAAGGCAGTTTCACAGAAAGTGAAGTTGTTTAGAGCAAACGAGCCTCTACTAAGCGTTTTCATGTGGGGCGTAAACCATACGGTTAGTGATTGCTTTTTGAGTGTCTTGTTCGAGAATTATCTCACAGCAACTTGCGAAATGACATGTGCACTTTTTTTAAATACGCGTACAAAAGACCATATACTCGCATGCTAATTAAATACTGGTAAAAACGAATTTTTTTGTTCCTAGTCATTTAAAACACCCCATTCAAGTAGTGTTATAATCTGGATTCAACTGACAACTTTACAAAACTACAAACCTATTTCAATTTTAACAAGAGTTATATGGAAAATGCAGATTGCTATTGTAAACTACTTAGTTATTATGAATCGTAACCTAATTGGTTGTGTACATGCCTCTTATTCAGATAAGTGCCCTGAGTCATGTAAACATTCCAGTCATGTTGATGCCTGATGACTTCAAGGCATTCACAAAGACACGAGTGGATAATCACATGTTTAACAAGTAGGCCTATGCGTCACCCTAGCTCTAGTACTATAGTCCGCGTACAGTTGCCGCAGACCTGCCAGCACTTCCATAGCCAGCTGAATATCAATTCAGTAACATTAAATGCAGTTACTTTACCTATCTGTAGCTGATTGGAGCAAAGGAATTTGAGATAAACACTGGAAGTGAGTAATACTAATAGGGAAGTACGACATGCCAAAGGATGGAAAATTTGATGTTAATTTACTACCTTCGATCTACATGTGATTTATTATCATGTGTAACTCAGTGAACATGATTTCACAAGTTACTACAATCTCACCAATCGGCCTTCTCCCTTATAATTCTATACAAATTATTATATGTTATTCCCTCATAGGTAGACTAAGGCTAGTGAATTATCCTTATATTAGCATGTCACTTTCTTCTATTACTCCTGATAACATATTAAACATGAAGCATCTAGTGAACAGTTTTTAATTTTTTTTACCATTTACTGCCTTCAAAGGGAAAACATGCCAAGTCACTTCAAGGTGAAGGAGTATTGCCCTATTGTGTTCCGAAACTTACGAGAGCGCTTTAGTGTGGACGACACGGATTACATGGTGAGATGTAATAACTTGCTTATACAGGCTGTCAAAGTTTAATCTCTGATAGTCAGTTTGTTGGTTATATTGTTGGGTTTTAACTAATTTTTAATGACAGTTATGTCGGGGTTTTCCTTTGTTTATATTAAAAATCTGTCATATTTATTTTTCAGAATTCGCTAACAAAATCGCAACCTGTTTTGGCTAAGTATCAAGGAAGGAGTGGAGGCAGAATTCTTATATCCTATGATAATAAGTTTTTAATTACAACAAGTGGTCCAGAGGAAGTTGAGCAGATGCATCACATCTTGAAACAGTATCATCAGGTGCGTGTGTCTGAGATAACACATGTATATTGCACGTAATTAGAACTGTGATATCCCTTAAGACGTTAGGTGAAAAGTTATACATGTATAGCATTACTTTCACACTCATTCAGTGTAGAAAGAAAAGTAGTATAAAATTTCCAAATGTGTATGGAAAAGTTATAAACGTGTAATCATGCATGAGAAAGATGTTATTTGAACAAGCCTCTTAATCACTGCAAACATTCTTGACTATTTTATGATAAAATGAGATGACATATTTACAAACATTTTCCTTCCGGTCCGGTACACGCGATATAATATTGCATTTGTCGATTGTTAGGAATCGTAAAATTGTGCAATGACTTTTGTGTTCATCTTGTTTGACAGCATATAGTTGAGAATCATGGCCAGACGTTGCTACCACAGTATATGGGCATGTACAGGCTAACTGTGGAGGGAGGAGAGACCTATCTCATTATCAGCAAGAATGTCCTGAGCAAGAATTTACCAATACATAAAGTCTATGACCTAAAGGGATCGACAATCGACAGACAAGCTAGTGAAAAGGAAAAGGTTCGAGTACAAGTTTTAATTTCTATGCTAAATATTAAAAGTACGCTCTATTATGATAAATTTGAATGGAACTTGCCGGATATGATAATATCTTTTTTTACTCAGCATAGACTTAGTTATGATTATTGAGCCATATTTATGTACTATGTATTGTTGAGAATATATACCAAATCTGTTACTAATATGCCTAGTTTCAAAGTTTTCTTCATTTAATTCATAGGCAAAAGACCTTCCAGCGTATAAGGACAATGACTTTGTGGAAGAAGGTGTGAAACTGATCGTTGGTCCTGAAGCCAAGGAGAAGTTCATGGAAAAGTTGACCAGAGATGTTGGGGTGAGAAAATGTTACACTGTACCCTTAAATAAAATTGATTTGTAAGGAAAGTGATAAGTAAGTAAGAGTATTGTACAAAATGACTGAAAACAGGCCTATATGAAATGGAAACATAGAAGCTTTGTTACGTAACCGAGCAGGATATGTGATAACGATTGACCCAGTGAAGTAAAAAGTAATTTGTTTGTCAAAGTAGTCGTTAGACACTGGGGCATGGTCTGAAATTTAACATTAATTGCTTTCTGCACGTTAAGTATCATGCTATATATAGTAGGATATTAATCTCACTTCTTGATGTTAATAATATGATTGTAATGTTATGACTGGACACCAGGTGTGTAACAAACTGTTTACTTATGATATCACATTATAGTTTTTGACAAATCTCCACTTGATGGACTACTCCTTACTCGTTGGAATTCACGACTGCCAGACGGGACGTGATGCGGCAGACGCATTGCAGGTGTGTTTAGATTGTTGATGAATGTCAAACCGTCATGTTCACTATAGCAGTTACATAATGTATTAATTTAGCTTTTCTAGTCGGGAGCATGCTTCGTACTAATTGTCTTCGTATATATGTAGCTTGATTGCTATACATTCTGGAATTAAAAAAAGAAAAATACTGCCACAGGAGGAATACGAGAATGAGAATGGTACGGATGCCGAGGGCTCGGAATCTGACAACGGAGGACAGAAGCCAACTCCGCCCGGTACCCCTAGTCCAAAGACTGCCGTAGAGGTAGCACCCTTCGACTTTGACCTTGAGTTTCATCCAGAGGAAGATATCTATGGAATTCCCGGCACCGAGGAGGAAGGTAAGAGCGAGCGATATCGATGGGGTGTATGTCGGCCATCGGTAGAGGCGATGGCAACCTTCTTTGTCGTAGTGTAGGATGTTTGTTTTTCATTGGTGTAGATCACCTGGCATTACGTTGAGATTGGCAGGCTGCACTAACCAATGTATTCAGACTGTATGTTCTAATAATAGCAAGTCAGGGGCCCATTGTCAGAAACAAAATTAGTCTTAACATTGGTCTCAACATTGACTTTATCTCGTAGTCAGACTGCTGTACACTGCGTATGAGAAACTCATAACTTGACGATGTTTCTGTCGACAGTATATGAGAAAAGGTTGATGTTAAGACTAATTTCTGTTTCTGGCAACGGGCTCCAGGTGTGCCTTGTCCATTCCTCTATACTGCACTCTGCGCTCGGGATTCTTGCTTATAACAACGTCGACAATGTTCTTGTGATTTTTCTCGCAGACGGCAACCGCAAGGAGGTCTACTATCTGGCGCTGATACAGGTTCTGACCGAGTACAATGCCCAGAAGCGTACCGCCCACGCGATGAAGACGGTCAAGCACGGCACGAGGGCCGACATCTCAACGGTAGGACCTGAACAGTTCTCCCGCCGCCTTCTCGACTTTGTAGCAAAGGTCATAGAATGATGGCTGGACGTGGATGAAGGGACGAGAGGGGGTGGCGCAGCGTGTAGGCTCAAGGCTTGTGGCTAAGGCGCATGCGTGTAGACATTCCTGCAGGGGGTTCGGTTAGTGTTGTGACCCGCTCGCATTTAACACGATTGCAGGGCTAGGAACTTACAGGAAGGAATGTTTGGAAATAGTATGTGTGATTTTTTGTCCACCACTGCGCGTATCTATTATGCTGTATTTAGTGTACATGTTTCGATTTTCATTCGTGTGAACATAGATCTTACTTGCATTTAACTGACGACGTGTGCTACGTGTACTAATGATAACTATTTGCTAACTACCTCACGATTAGACCCGACTGTCTAACGTGTGACTTGAGTGTAGCAGTTTACGCTTTCCCAGTGGTAACCCAGAATGGGTTCTTCCTGAAAGCAGTGTGTGAGTTGTCGACATTGAATAGTTTAAGTATGTACATAAATGTTATTAGTGTTTATATTTTCTGTTAAAGGTGGTTTTAATGTGTGATTTCTGTGGCGTAACTGTTATGTGTATTCGTGGCAAGTGGTCTATATTTTATTGTTATTCTATCCGTTTTGTAGACTCCGTGCGTCAATTAAGTGAATTGTGATTTCCTTTTTAGCTCATCTGACATAGTCAGATGCAGCTTGTAGAATCGCTTGATCGTCCGTCCGTCCGGTCGTCCGGCCGTCCGGCCGTCCGTCAACAGTTGGGCACAAATCTTAACCGCTCGACGTACGGTCACGATATTCGGGTCGTTGGGGGGGATCGTCAAAACGAGTTGGGATGTCGAAGCTGGGGGTCAAAGGTCAAAGGTCAAGAGGTGTAAAAGAAGGGGGAACATTCACTCCTTAACTTAAGGTATAGGGAAGAAATGCAGAATTGCGGCACAAATCTAAACGGCTCGACCTAGGCTCGTGATAGTCGGTGTATAGCATCATGGTAGGAAAAGCCATCACTGTGCCGAAATTGGAGGTCACAGGTCAAAGGTCAATGGAGCACAGGGCAGATTTTAGACATTTTCTGATGACATGGTCTGACGGAGCGATTGGAAAACTTTTTTGTTTCAGCGGTGACCTATCATTTTTATGGCTTTATTGAAAGGACCATGAAATCTGCTTTCCACTGACGTGCGAAGAGTAAGTGTCTGATAACCTTTTGACCCTCAAGAGGAGGGTTAAACATGGATTTGTTGACTGTCTGTTAGAAAGAATTTGACTGCCGGGTTTGCTAGTAGAATCTATACATGCCTGGATGTATGAGGCTACAATGTCACAGTGAAATTTCAAAAGCTAAATTTGGTTAAAGAAGGTTTATGCTCCTTAAATCGTATAATTTATATGGCATTCTGTAGTGTCAGTATGTTACATGTAACGTATGCCACTGCCAGTGGCTACTGCCAGTGCATGTGTTGTGGTACTGTGGAGTTTTTGCCTTAATTGGTTGCAGGTGGCAGCTCTCTATTGCGCAGCCTGTAGGCTTGCGTAGGTAAATGGATGAGTGCTTACCTATTCTGTCTTGCAGATAGTTGTTGCTACTACATATGATGGGAGCTTCCATCTTTAATCTGAAGACACTTAAACGTACGCGCCATCTCGTGGCAACTTTCATAACGATCCCAACGAACATTCTTTTGAGAAGGTTCCTGATACCATCCCTGTGCATTCCACTGTTTCGGCGTGTATGTGAACACATTTGGGACTAACAGGGTTTACTAGAATCCCACCACTCCACCACAGAGTCACCGCAGTAGACGTTAGATGAGCGCTGTCGCTATGCGGCACTTGTTTTGTTTAAACTGACAGTTTCCATTTCATTATTATGAATTATAGGTAATTCATGTTACAACTGGCCTGAATCCGACTTAATGCTATCTTAAGTCTTAAGAATATGACGGTAACTAAGTAAAGACTCTAATGTTGTACGTGAGAGAGAGAAATGAATAACCTTGTGATTTTTTCGTGAGGTTGGTGTGCAGTAATTATAAGAGTAACAACAAGGTGGAATATCATTCTTGTTTCTGATTGCTAGGCAGAGATTATGGTGACAAGTATTTCTTCTCGCGACATTGCATTCCTTCTCCTATTTTGTTTCTTAAATATATACATATACGTTGTGTTTAATAGTAATCATTGTATATAAGTATTGTTGCTGTTGTGATTTGTATGTTATTGGATCAAAATTGGATAGCTGTGATGTTTGTGCAAGGTAATGTATAAGCGGTGATCATAATATAAGGTCTTGCGTGTCCTTATTTTATTTTGAGTGTCGATTTATTGATGTAAAACAGCATGGAGGTTTTGCAAGTTAAAGTACTTTTCCAATAAAGTCGGTTTTTAAAACCGATACATATTTCATGCTGATAATAAATATGCTATGGTTTAATCATAATTCACTTGTCTAGTTGTATAGATCTCTTGTCAGATATATCGACAATAGATTTAATAGTACAAATACCAGGCCTGAATCAGATTAATATTATAATAAAAATGGCTCAAGATTAATTTTATGGAAAATAATAATTTTTACAGGATTTAGCTAATAAACCAGATGTAACATATAAAATGGATTTAATAGCAAAATATATATATATACACAATTTCAGTTTAACAATCAACATAGTATATACCCATAGTATATAGTAGGTACTGAAAAATAACATTTCGAACGTTATAAAGGACCCACTTCTTTGGACTGCAAAATACTGATGGTGACAAGTCATGTCTAGCCTTTTTCCAAACATCCATCCATACTGGAGTTTGTACAAAGATTTAATGTACAAGGACTTACTGATATACATAGACAGGTTGAAGCTATTTGACTCGATTATCACCTATGGACTTACTTTGCAAGCCAGTGACTGTCACTTGATTTTTATCCTGGAATTTGCTAGACACATTCTATGAAAAATAAATTTCCTGTCTTCCAGGCAAGTGGTACTCTGTACACAACACAGACTAATGTGTTATTAAATGAAATATTTATCACATGATATCTATAGCCTTTTAAACTTTAATAGTTAAATATACTACCAGGAGAGAATGAAAATAAACTGTTTATATTCTCTCCTGATACAACAATCAACTCCTTAAACAAACAATGGCATAATCCAATGCAATGATATCCTTTGAACAAACTGGAAGACCTCACCCATATCTGACAACTGACACAGTCTGGGAAATCACCTTCATAACCTCATAAATATATTACAATTAATTTATGCATAACAAACTTGTCAACTGTATTCACTCCCTGGCAAATTAAGCACAACCAGCCCAAAGTGGCATATTCCGTACATAGCTGAGAAAGAAAAGTTAACTTGAGTTTCTCATGGGTAAACATCTTACTCTAGGAGTTAATTTTATTGCTTTTATTTGACACCGTTCTTCCGTGCTTCAAGCGAAGAAGCTCCAGACGTGGAATGCGATCACAGGTGTGACGAGGGCTGTTAAGAGCGAGGAGAGTAGATTTACGCTGTGATTGTCCAGCAGGGGGCATCCACTGACGTGATGCACACTGTCACCAGGGCGCTCCACCATACATTGCCGCACCGTGCAGTAACCTAGAAAAGAGCGACACAGTTACAATATCACCTGAGGGATTGAAGATTTGATGCATCATAATAATACTTCAGCACTGGCTTTGCACGTGTAGAAAATTGCCTTGTAGCTGGATTTAGATTTTTCTCGTTAAAATTTGCTACAGACACCACTGAAAATCACACGACGATGCCTTGATATCAGTAATTAGTGATAAAAGTAAACGAATATATTCGCGATGTGCACGTTATCTGTCTGTATCTCTGCCTGAGCACACGTCCGTCTAGCCAACTGTCAAAAATAGCCATACAAACCTAAATCCTGAAATTAATGACAGCACGTCCGAACGACCGCGTACCACATGCCAACGTCTCACGACAGTAACCTCAACGCTAATAGAGAAAACGACAACCGGACGCAGGTTGGACAGAAAGTCGACCTGTCCAAGTTCCAAATTCCAGACCGAGTTCCAGTCGCATGAAATCAACACGATATGACCGCATACCATTTCGTAATTAACAACAACGGTAACCTCAAGCCTTAGAAAATGATAATCAGACTCGGGTTTGACAAACGCGATCCGCGCGGCCCGGCAGCCGCGCCCTCACCCGAGAACTGGCACGTCGCTCCCAGCAGGGAGTCGATGACGGAGCCGAGCAGACCGGCGATGGTGCCGACGATGAGGAGCGGCCATTGCGGACAGCTCGCCGCCACCAGGTCGCGCGGCAGCATGAGCAGCTCCGCCGCGTAGTAGCCGACCGCGACGATGAATCCTCCCAGCGCGCTCGCCAGCAGCCCGACGACGGACACCGCTCCGTTCGTTCCTGCAGCAGACAGCGCAGCGCCCCCTGACGACCAACTATTCGCTGTTTGACGGCTAGCCGAACAAATGCCATTTCTTACAGTTTTTTACTGTCGGTTAGCTGTTATTTATCTATGAGATGATATATCATGTCCGCACGGAAATGTCTTAACCATAAATTTAGAGAGACATTGCAAATATCTATTCCTGTTTTTACGAATCAACTGACAGCTTCAGCTAGAAAATTAGTATCACCAGTTTCTGTTTTTTTCCAGCATAATATGCCTATCAAAAAACTTAAATTCTAGACATGAAGTTTTGAATGCGATTAATGACTGCTATGTGTCAAAATTAACGTCATTAAATTCATACAGGGAACAGACGAACGGTACCTGTAGGGACACATTCGAGTGTCGTTATGAGCCGGGGATGTGAGTTGCCAATGACGGTTCCTAATTCGGATGCCAGAGTGTCGCCACAGCAACATGCCAGTGCTCCCAGCACACCGACTGATAGCCAGGACGCATTGTAATCATGAGCAAAATCAATGATGGTCTCACTGCAGCCATGATCAATGATGTATAGAATTGCGAGTTCGGTAGCCACTCCACCGTTACATATAACTTGAACCCAGTCTCTTTGTCCACCTGAAATTACAGTGAAAGTGCAAATTCTACGTTCTGCAATGCTTACTTGATATTATCTTGAAAAAATAGTTAAACATTTATTAAGTATAATTGATATAGTGTCACTCGGGGTTATGACAGAAAATGATACCTGATCCAACTGATGATTTATGGATATGTGCATCTTTCTGACATTTAGAATGACAGTTAGCAATGAAATTAATAGAATTTTGGTTCTTTACTACTAATGATATTATCTAACTGCATTTATAAAATTCAATAAAAAATTCAATGAGGGCAAGTTAGAGCTGATTGATTCCATGTCTACGACCACAGCTAGATGCATGATATGTACTGATCTCTGTATGTAATGATCTGTGTAAGCTGCCAGGATTCACTAAGTAAGTCACTCATGACTCGACAGACCATGCTAGTAGGAAACAAATCGGTTACAGGCTGAACGAGATGTAAAATTCGCATGGTTTTCAAACAGAAAAGTTCTGTAGCGAGATGCTAAGGATTGATTGCACATCCATGACCATTCATCTTGCCTCGCAATGACCTATCTGTTTCTGGGATTCATATTCACCTTCCTTGAAGGCATCATCCATTCTGCGCTTGCGTGCCGACCTGAATACTGTCGCTCGTGATCCGACCAAAAAGAATACCGCCATCGACACGAAGAAGCAGAAGCTGCTTATCATCATGACTATGCCAACCAGCAAACCTGTAATGAAATACTTGGGGTCAAAGTCTGAAAATTTATTGCAGATACACTTCAGTGGATGCACCTATTAGGATAGATGTAGAGAAAATTGGGGAGCTATGTATAGAGCTGGCACGAGATGTCCTTATAAAGTTATATAGTATAATTATTTTCTACTGGCTCACTGAAAACCTTTAATTAATTTCACCTAATTTTGCAGTTTTAATTTTATACTTTAGTTAAATGTACCTGCAATAACGCCGCTCTTTGACAGGCTCCCTCGCTGCATTGCACGCACGACAAACAGTAATGGCACTAAAGCAGACATCAACCATCTGATCGGCGAGATAGGCTTCCAATCACCTGATTAAACATAAATTGCACCACTGACTCAAGCTTACAACTGTCAAGCTGTACTCAAGCTGTCACAACTGTCTTCTCGTTGTCATGTAGGGAAGCAGCATCTGTCCGAAATTTTTTATGGTGGCTCTAGTGTTCCTGTTTCCATGTTCACCTTGATATTATAGTACATTAAAAAAGTCAATACCTATATAAATATAAAGTAAAAAAAACCTTTTTAGCAATTTTTTCCAATAAAAATATACCGTATGTAACAGGATTTTCCCAATATGCAGGTTGATTTCCCAACCTGCAGATGCGCTTATATTCTTAGTTTGTGCAAGATTCCACGTCTGGGTACAGTCAATATATGCACTAATCATTACACCGTACTACTAGTACAAGTAAGACACAACAACAACACACTAAGTTTGTTCATTAATGACATTATTTGTTGTAAGGAAATGATTGATAATTAACTAATAACTTACTTGCCGGTCCATAGTACGTATCAAAAGCCGTATTTAAAACCCAACACCCAAGTGAAAGTGGCATTATCATTGTAAGCAGTGCGGCCAAGAAAATTCCCTTAATATTTTCACTCGGTTGAACCATCATCATAATAATAATATACGCAAGATATTACATTTGCCAATTTTGTAGGGGGCAGCCATTTATAGATAAAGCGCCCCCAAGCGGTAGGATCTATATTGTAGGTGTTGGCAGATATGTAATTCCGCATTAAATTTTTCTATACGTAGCAGATTATATACTGTTAGCGTGACATAAGAGTTATTACTATTCTCAGTGTACATATTGTTTAAAACTTGGTGCAAATGTTGCAAGGAGAAAATGTTACAAACATTTTCTGTGCTATATTACGCGCGGAGTTATTTTCACTGTTGTGCGCCACGCCTCTGCCATCTTTCTATTTTGCAGCCGGTGAAAATATATCTTTACCAAGCGTAATTTTTGAAGCAGTTTGACAAAGAACCAATTAACCATGGATGAGGAATACGACGTCATCGTTTTGGGAACAGGACTGAAGGTATGTTATGCAATGCGTAATTAAGTTTTTGTTAGTAATGACATTGCTAGTAATGCCACACACCCTCTCATGTGGAAAATTTATTTCCTTATGTCCAAAGCAACACAGTGACAGTCACTACAGCTGAAGGGGTCGTTGTCGTATAGGGTACGTACCCTAGATACAATAGTGTAACCCAAACACAGGATAGGGTTACAACGCGAGCCTATCCTTTTGGGCTCCTTTTGTGTGGAGGAACCCCTGAGTGAATCACTCGGGGCGGTTTGCTGGTGCGTTTTCAGAGACTATAACTATAAGTATAACTTCCAAACTGGGTTTATTCTCAACACGAACCTTTCTCTGCTATCCTGGAACTTACTATGTATCACAATACTCTGTATTAAACTAATATAACGTGTTACAAAAATTCGAAGCGACGAGCGGCGATTCTTCCAGCGCCATTTCTGTTGACCTGTGGCGTACGCATTCCCAATGCGCATAGAGTTCGGCTAACTTCGTCATGACGTCACGACTAACAGCAGGCATCCAATGATACATTCAATCTTGGAGTCAAAGTTAGCCGAACGCTATGCGTATTGGGAATGCGTACGTCACAGGTCAACATAAATGGCGCTGGAAGAATCGCCGCTCGTCGCTTCGAATTTTTGGAACACGTTATATTAGTTTAATACAGAGTATTGTGATACATAGTAAGTTCTAGGATAGCGGAGAAAGGTTCGTGTTGAGAATAAACCCAGTTTGGAAGTTATAGTCTCTGAAAACGCACCAGCAAACCACCCTGAGTGATTCACTCAGGGGTTCCTCCACACAAAAGGATAGGCTTGCGTTGTAACCCTATCCTGTGTTTGGGTTACATTATTGTATCTAAGACTAAGGGTACCCTAACCCTAACCCTAACCATATCAGATAGTTACCTCGGGTACATATATGTAGTACCCTATACGACAACGACCCTTTGTGCGTGACTACACGTACACCACCGACACCGTGCACAAACTCACCAACGGTCGAGCAGGCCTGCCCAGTTCAGTTGCCTGAGTTGGAAAGCAACAGTGACAAGTAATAAGCTGCTTGCTTCGTTTAAAACTATTACATGCACAAATACAGTGTCAGTATACACGACCAAGTTCCTCAATCGTTGCATATGTTTTCAGCTCAGTGTTGAACAATCTCACATAATCCTACAAAAAAATGTGTTTCTCCGTGGCAATGTAATTGGGATGTAATTATTGGTTAACGCATGATTACTGGTGGTGCACTGCATTCTGTGTTAACTGCACTCCACTTACGAGCTCAAAAAGGAGCACCCAGCACTCCAGGTATGGTAAAGTGAACACTGGTAAAGTGCCTGTAGGGATTATCAGATATATGCCTCTAATTACTCCAATTCTGTCTACGATGGTCTTTGCTCTTTCCTCCCCTCTCTGACTTTCTCTTTATGTTCGTATAAGTCGCGCCTCGGTTTATGCTTGGTGGGGGAATGCGGTATCAGCTCGCGTCGCTCGTAATCGTAGATAAAAAGATGATCTAAGCGTACAAGTAAAAAATAGCAACAGTATCTCGCGCGGGCATTGATTCGTGCCACTGAGCTAATCTCATGCCCATCCTTCCAGTAGCAGTTCTCCCCTTGCCTTGAGTGCATGCCGAGCTGTCGTGCCTTCAAAGCTGAAGCTAATTTGCAACATTCCATTAATCCCCCGACATGCCTTAATTGCCTAATCAATGTGATAATCTGCAGCTGTGTTTACATTTGACAATCCCAACACAGCTATGCTGTGTTTTTCACAGCTTGATGTAAGTCTCCGAACTGATCAAGTTTTACCTGTGTATTGAGGCCGCTTACCTGTGTATTGGGGCCGCTTACCTGTGTATTGGGGCCGCTTACCTGTGTATTGGGGCCGCTTACCTGTGTATTGGGGCCCGCTTATTTGTTGACGCGCGTAATTGACTCCAGTTGGTACAACTCCCTTCTGCTGGCCCTTCCCCCATCCGTCCATAAATTACATGCCTTCTGTAATTGCTTGGCAGAACCTTGTGATTTTCCATTACGTCATGCTAGTTTCTAATTAACAAAGTGTAGAGTGCGCATACCGGTTTATCGCGCAATCAGCAGCAGAGAGCGAGAATCGTGTGAGATCAATAAGTAACTAACAACAAGGAATCAACAGTGAAATTTCAATCATTCCATATATTGTTAAAAGTAACGATGTACGAGTGTTCTAAGTCAATAGTTGGTGCTGGTTCTGGGTGAAATGTTGTTCTAAGGCATGGTAGTCGTATTGTAGACACTTGCTGTCATGCAAGCAATACTGGTATGTATCGCAATCGTCAGAGAAATTCATCTAAATGGAGACTGTAGGAGCCAATCTCATGGGGGAGAGTTCCACCTGGTCAGAGGATTTGGAAGGAGTGACATTACACATTAACCGCATCAGTAACCCAGTGCCAACCCTGATATAGAATCCTGATGGAAACTCTAGATCTGAGGCCATTAGCTTTCTTGTTATCCACCAGAATGAGTGTTTGTGTCACCCATTGTCGAGTCATACTGTTGTTCCTACTGTATTCTCAGTGTAATTAAGCTTCTAAATGAAGTACTGTACAATGTGTGGTACTGATCTTAGGGTTGTCTACTAAACATGTGTTATTAGGCCACAATTAAAAAAATCTTTGTTTGCCCTCACCTGACCCAGACTGAAAAGTTTGGGTAGGTAGGTAGGCTTTTTAAAGTTTTTTTTTTACAAATTCAGCATGGTGTCTACATGCTCGGGTGTGCTTGTGTGGAGATACCTTTTATGTTGAATGTTTGTTTTGCTTGGTACATATAATGTATTGCCTACAGATTTATATAATGTACACATTGTACAGTGATAAAATTTGTAAAAAAAAAAGAATGGGAAAGATCAATAAAATTGTTTGAGTCGGCCTTTTTTTGGCGGGTCGGTCGGGTGAGGGCAAACAAACACTATTTTTATTATGGCCTTACATCTCACCATGATAGTATCTGCTTATTTTCAGGAATGTATCCTATCAGGAATGATGTCTGTTAGTGGAAAGAAGGTGCTGCACATGGATAGGAATAAATACTATGGAGGGGAGAGTGCTTCTCTCACTCCCCTAGAAGAAGTGAGTGATGACAGTTTTAAAGGATGATTGCTATTACAAATTTCATTGTTTTTTTAAAATTATTAAATTTTTTTATTAAATTTTATTGCAAGCTTGTGTGTGTGTGCGTGCGTGCGTGCGTGCGTGCGTGCGTGCGTGCGTGCGTGCGGATGCGTGCGTGCATGCATGACTGTTTAATGTAAAGGCAGTGTTATTTGGTTGTCTATGGATTTCATAGGGTTCCTTGTGATGCTGTCCTATGTCTTACTCATTGTATTTGGCATTCGTGACAGTGTACACTTGGTTTAGCTATGAAACTGACATTAACATAAGAATATTGATTATTTTCGTTCTAGTTGTACACTCATTTTGGCAATGCCACTGGGCCAAAGGAGACCATGGGTAGAGGCAGGGATTGGAATGTGGATTTGATACCAAAGTTTCTCATGGCTAATGGTAGGTCACTGTCACCTAGAAATCTTGTCCTTGGACCTTTAAGTTGTAGTCTGGCAAAGTGAAAGTGTTAGGAATGAATATGATCAAAGAATTGAAATCGGAGTGCCTACATAATATGCACACACTGTTCTAGACCAAGTTAATTTGCATTGAAACTGTTGTGTGGTAGCATGTAAACCAATAGCTAAAAAGGAGACCTGTTTGACATATCACTCGTAATTATATACTTGTGTGAGAACCGTATTTGTAATTTGGATGTAATTTTGCAAAGATTGCGTCTGCAAAACCTGAATGCTGACTCATATTCTGTTTGTACAGGACAGCTAGTAAAGTTGCTAATCCACACCGGTGTGACCCGATATCTAGAGTTCAAGTCTGTAGACGGTAGCTACGTGTACAAGCAGGGAAATCACGTGCATAAAGTACCAGCCAACGAGAAGGAAGCACTGTCTACTAGTAGGTTCACCTTTCTTCATTTATCTCATTAGCATGTAAATTTACTGTCTTGTGACATCTTGTGCTCTCACAGTTTTTGCACGTTGCGAGGATAGCATTGATTGGACCAAATCACACATTGACAGCTAGAACTGTCGTCTAACGAGGAAGAGGAAATGCAGGTTTCGATGACTTTGTCATGCACTCAGTTTAATAATTTTTGAGAATTGCTCGGTTGCAGCTGCACATTTCGCTTTTCCAGTTTCCGAAACCTGTCAGTTATAACTTGAGCGCGGCAAGCGTCTTCTTTATGATTAAACGTAACGATCGCATCGATCGTTTACCGCTGCATCGCGCCGCAATAAGCCGATTCCCCGATAAACCAATAAGTCGGGTTTATTTTCGGTGAACGTCAATTATAACAATTATTCGGTAACGTCGTTATCAACGTCACGGTGACGACAAGTGACGGTGACGATGAGTAACGATGACGAGCGAGGGTGACGACGAGCGACGGTGACGACGAGTGACGGTGATGACGAGTGACGGTGACGACGAGTGACGGTGATGACGAGTGACGGGGGTAACGACAGCGCGGGTGACGACGAGCGACGGTGACGACAAAGCGAGGGTGACGACGAGCGACGGTGAACGACAAGCGAGGGTGACGACGACGACGGTGACGACGAGCGGCCGCGTGGACGACAAGCGACTGGTGAACGCCGAGACGACGGCGATGACGAGCGACGGTGACGACGAGTGACGACGAGCGACTGGTGAGGCGACGAGCGATCGGTGAACGACAAAGCGACGGTGGACGCGAGCCGACGGTGGACGACGAGCGACGGTGACGAACGAAGCGACGCGGTGACGACAAGCGACGTGACGAACGACGACGGCGATGACGAGCGACGGTGTGACGACGAGTGACGACGAGCGACTTTTTTGACGACGAGCGACGGTGACGACCCAGCGACGGTGACGACCGAGCGACGGATGACGACGAGCGACGGTGACGACGAGCGATGGTGACGGACGAGGCGATCGGTGACGACGAGCGACCGGTGACGATCGAGTGACCGACGTACGAGTGAGGGCTGACGACAGCGACGGTGATCGAAACGAGCGACGGTGAACACGACTGAGCGATGGGGTGGGGACGACGAGCGACGGTGGATCGACGAGTGACGACGACGAGGTGAGGGTGACGACGGAGCGACGGTGACGACGGCGACGGTGACGACGAAGCGAGGGTGACGAGCACGAGCGGGGTGACGACGAGCGCCGGTGACGACGAGCGATCGGCGATGACGAGTGAGGGTGCATGACGAGTGACGACGAGCCGACGGTGACGACGAGGCCGACAGGTGACACGACGTGAGGGTGATCGACGAGCGGGGGACGACGACGCGACCGGTACGACGAGTGAGGGGTGACCGACGAGCGAGGGCTGACAAGGCGAGTGAGGGTGACGACCGAGCGAGGGTGACGATGATGAGCGAGGGTGACGATGAGCCGACGATGACAACGAGCGACGGCGAGTGACGGTGACGACGAGACGAGGTTGAGACGGTACCGACGACGGACCGACGGCGAGCGGTCGAGTGACGGTGACGACGAGCGAGGCTCGCCAATTGTCTCGTTCGCGTTTTCTCTTCCTTACACCGTCCTTCTACGCGCTGAGGTCTTCTTCTCTCTGTGTCCGCAGGCCTGATGGGTATGTTCGAGAAGAGGCGGTTCCGCAAGTTCCTCATCTTCGTGCAGGAGTACGACGTGGAGAACCCGGCGACGCACCAGGGAGTCGACGTGTGGAAGAGACGAGTGACAGGGAGGCTGTACGAGAAGTTCGGCCTCGACCAGAACACGGCCGAGTTCACGGGACACGCGCTCGGGCTGCACCGCGACGACACGTACGTATCTTCTGGCCCGTCGCGCTTGGGAGGGGCCACGCCTAGGACTTCTTGTGTGATAAGAGCTCTTACCAGACATCTGTAAGATATCTCATCACTGCTTGCATTCACGCTTCGTCGGACACACAGAGGAGGCGTACTGGGGATTTATGTAATGAGAGCACTTACAGGAATGTTATAGATTATGTTGATGTCCTATCTAATGTTCTAATCTTTCAATAAATGTTTTAGGAAGTGAAAGGGAATGAATAGAGCTGGGAAGTGAAATCGAAAAGGGAGAGAGTGAGCTGGGTGGGTGGGTAGCTGTAAAGAAGGGGGAGCGCAAGCAAGAGAGAGAGATAGATGAGAAAGGGGGGGAGACGTGACAGGGAGGAGAGGAGGATGGTCGCGGCGATGACCAGGAGAGGCTAGGAGAGGGACGAGGAAGGAGAGATGATTAGATGAGCCGAGTAGAGAGAAGATAGATCAGGAGTGGGATAGAAGGATAGAGAGGAGGCAGACAGGAGGAGGAGAGAGCAGAAGACAGGAGAGGAGAGAGAGGGAGGAGAGGAGAGAGATTAGATAGAGAGAAGTGAACGAAGAGCAGATGAGAGAGATAGGATAGATAGAGGACAGACGAAGAGAGAGGGATGAGGAGCGAGAGAGTGAAGGCGCAGAGAGAGAGAGAGAGAGCAGAGAGCAGAATAAGGGAGAGGAAGCAGAGAGCAGAAAGGGAGGGAGAGAGAGGAAGAAGTAAAGCGACAGGAGAGAGGGAGAGAGAGAGATAGAGGAGAAGACGAGCAAGAAGAAGAGAGAGCGGACCAGTGAAGGTAGGGAAACACGCAGTATGCGGTTTCTCATCGCGCGATGGCGTTGCCTGCAGGCTGACCATCAGCAACCGTGTGGACCGGAGAGCCGATTAAGTTCGCGCAATCGCAAGCCTGTGCAGCAGCTGGATCTCGCTCATGCGTCCGCTACGGCCAGGGAGCCCCTACCTGCATTCGCGCCCGCTCTACCCCTCGGCGAACTGCTCAGGTTTGCTGCCAGGTGAGATCGCCCCCCCTACGCCTCGGTGTGTTCCGCGTGGCGTGGGTCGTCACGCGGCTTTGTTGTCACGAGGTGGAGATCCGGCCGCGCTGCCCCGCTCTTCTACGCTGTCCTGTGTGCGGCGTAGGTACGTCACGCAGTTCTTGTCACCAGGGTGAGATCCCCGCCCTGCTCTCTCGCTACGTGTCCGCGTGCGGCGTAGGTACGATCAGTTGGTTGCGTTGTCACGCAGGTTAGCATTCGCCCGCCCCTGCTCGCTCTCTACCTGTGTGTGTATGCGGTAGGTAACGCTCGCGCGGTTGTTGGTCACCAGCTGAGATCCCCCGCCCCTGCTCTCTGCCTCACGTGTCCGCTGCGGCGTAGTACCGTCACGTGGTTGTTGTCACCAGGTGAGATTGCCCGCGCGCCCCTGCTCCTCTCCCTACCTGGTGTGTGTAGCGTTAGGTACGTCACGCGGTTTGTTGTCACCAGGTGAGATCGCTCGCCCCTCGCTCTCTCCTACTGTCGCGGTGCGGGCGTAGTAGCGTCACGGCGTTGTTGCACCAGGTGAGATTGCGCGCCCCTGGCTCTCTCCTATTGTGTTGTGGTAGCGTAGGTAGTCATCGTGCGGTTGGTTATCCACCAGGTTGATGATCGCCGCGCCCTGCTCTCTCCTACCTGTGTGTGTAGCCGTAGCGTACGGTCAGCGCGGTTGTTGTGCACTAGGTGAGGATCCCCGCCGCTCTCTCCTACCTGTTGTGTGTAGCGTATGTACGTCCGTGGTTGTTGGTCACCAGGTAAGAACTCCCCCCCGCCCCCTGCTCTCTCCTACTGTGTGTGTAGCGGTAGTTACGCCACGCTGGTTTGTTGTCACCCAGGTGAGATCGCCCCGCCGCCTTGCTCTCCTCCTACGCTGTGTGTGTAGCGTAGGTCTCAGCGGCGGTTGTTGTCAACCAAGGTGAAGATCGCCCGCCCCTGCTCTCTCCCTACCTGTGTGTGTAGCGTAGGTACGTCCGCGGTTGTCTGTCACCAGGTAAGCATGCCGCCCCTGCTCTCTCCTACCTGTGTTGTAGCGTAGGTACGTCGGCGTGGTTGTTGTCACCAAAGGTGAGATCGCCTGCCCCGCTCTCTCCTACCTGTGGTGTGTAGCGTAGGTACGGTCACGCGTTGTTGTCACGCAGGTGAGATCGCCCGACGCCGATTATGACCGTGGGCCCCTGCTCTCTCCTACCTGTCCGCTGTGCGGCGTAGGTGACGTCACGCGGTTGTTTGTCACCAAGGTAAGGATCGGCCCGCCCCTGCTCTCTCCTACCTGTGTGTGGTAAGCGTAGGACGTCACGTGGTTGTTGTCACCAGGTACGACATCGCCCCGCCCTCGCTCCTCACCACTACTGTGGTGGGTGTAGCGTAGGTCGTCAGACGAGTGTGTTGTCACCAAGTGAGATCCCTCCGCCGCCTGGCTACTTCCTACCTGTGTGTGTAGCGTAGGTCGTCACGCGTTGAGTGTGATCCCACCAGGTCACGATGCACGCCCGCCTCCTTTGCTCTCCTGCCTACCTGTGCCGCTGGTGCGGCGTAGGTGAACGTTCACCGTGGTTGGTCGTGTCCACTCCGAGCGTAGAAGAGATCCCCCGCCCCTGCTCTCGTCCTAACCTGTCCGGTGCGTACGGCGTAGTTACGTCACGTGTTGTTGTCACCCAGGTGAGTCCCCCGCCCCTGCTCTTGCCTACCCTGTCCGCGGTGCGGCGTAGGTACGTCCACGTGGTTGTTGGTCGACAGGTAAGCCTCGCGCCGCGCCCCTTGCTCTCTCCTACCTGCTGTGTGTCGCGTAGGGGTGACGTCACGCGGTTTGTCTGTCACCAGGTAAGGATCGCCCGCCCCTGCTCTCTCCTACCTGTGTGGGTAGCGTAGGTCCGTCAACGTGGTTGTGTGTCCACCAGGTTGAGGGATCGCCTGCCCTGCTCTCTCCTAACTGTCCGCGTGCGGCGTAGGTAGTCACGCGTGTTGTCACACAGCTGAGATCGCGCCGCCCGCTGCTTCTCCGACCGTGTCCGCGTGCGGCGTAGGTACGTCACGCGGTTGTTGTCCACGCAGCCTGAGAGTCGCCCGCCCTGCTCTCTTCCTACTGTCCGCCGTGCGGCGTAGGTTACGTACCGCTTTGTGGGGTTTTCCTGGTAGTCGTGTCGAGTACTGATATATTAAAGGCATAATTCGACCATCGGATGTATGCAATTTTAACGAATGCTACAGTACCTTGGCACCTTGGTAGTTATAAGTACATTACCTTA
>NW_014577345.1:275575-285376 GCF_000485595.1 Priapulus caudatus
TTAGCAACCCCGAGTCTGAGAACATCTACACTAGAAAACAAAAAAAAAAAAATATAATATACTTATAATATATATATATATAGATTATATAATATGCATACATACAGGGCTCCCTCTAGATGTTTTAAAGTTTGAGCCACATTATATTGAGCCAAATTGACAAAAGGGTCCTGTATATTTTGTGACCAATAATACGCAGTAAATCAAGAAAACGTAACATCGGGGGGTGGGGCCTATTAAAAACTAAAAACCAACACCAATAACCTATAAAACAACACCGATATAGAAAAATATGTTATAAAAACATTCAAGAATTATCGTCAACTGACAAATTGCAGCGTGTTTCCAGTTAAATGTTAAAGAAAAAATGGTTAAAGGGGTGGGTATATTTTGAAGATAAACACATCCTGATTTCTGATGTGTGAGGGATTTTCTCCGAATATTTGTTGTAATAAACAGAAATGCCCTGTGGTGCGCAGAGTCGGGGGGGCGGGGTGTCTATAAAAGTGAACAACGTGGACCCCACTACACATCGTGCTCGCGGGCGTAGATATACTATAATATACTTTAGACACTGTGTGTGCTATATGATATCGGTGCATGTCGCGGAAAAAAATCTTAAGAAACTGAGGCGCCCTCTATATGGAATAATATTCCATATGTATATATATATATATATATATATATATATATATTATGGGAATGATATATTATATCTTGACTAATGTGCTAGATTCTTATGGATTCTCGAAAAGCGGCTAAAGGAAAGGAAAATCCCCACAAACGATAAGGCAAAACCTTCTACTGCTATTTTCTACGTTAGTTACTCCCCTTCCCTAGCTCCCTCCTTTCGGCTCTCGCTCTCTCGCTCTCGTCTCTCTTCGCTCTCTCCCATCTCTCTCTCATCTCTCTCTCCTCTCTCTCTCTCGTCTCTCTCTCTCTGCTCTTGGTTGAGTTCTCTCTCGTCTCTCTGCCTGCTCTCGCGCGGTCCCCGCTCGCACCAGGCCCAGTCGAACCGCCTGTCCCACCGTCTTGAATGAGCGCTAAATCTGAAACGAAGAATCAAAAAGACCTGTGTACGAATCGCGTGTGTGCAACTCTCCCGCCTAGTCTTCTCAAAAACCACACGGAATGCGCTCTCAAAAAATACCTTCTACCGCTCTTCTTAAATCTCTCGCTCTCTCTTCTTTCTCTGCTCTCTCGTCTCTCTCTCTCTTCTCTCTCTTCCTCTTTCTCATCTCCTCTCTCATCTCTCTCTCTCTAATATAGTATATATCATTAGATAAAGATATAAAGTGATAAAGTGATATAGCGATGGCGCCTAATGGAAAAGTGATTCTTTCTTAAGCCCAGCGCACACGTGAGTTATGACGCATGAGTCATTTTACTCACGTGTGCGGCGGATTTTCGTTGAGTAATTGTTGACAATATCATGCGTTCATTTTACTTGAGTAAAATAACTCATGGTGCGCCGACATTATAATAAAAAAATCACGACGAAAATTGATCATCTCCCAACAGTCTCGTTGCTAAACTACATCACGAATCGACCCAATAGGGAAATATTTCAATGTCGCATTGAAGATCAGTATAACGTATTAGACAACTATAGCCTCGTCATATGACAAGCTCAACGGTGTCTTACATGCTATCGCACTCTTTACTTTACTTTATTTTACTTTAATTTAATTTACTTTACTTTACTTTACTTTACATTACTTTACATTACTTTACTTTAATTTACTTTATCGCTTTCTTTACTATTTACTTTGTGTATTTGTACTTTACTTTATCGTTCTCTTTACTTTACTCTCGGCTTTCTTGCCACCGGAAAGATGCAGTACAGATACACGTATGTTGGGGAGTATACATATACAGTTAGAGAAGAACGATGCCATTTTTGCAGGCGATGGCATTTTCGAGTGTTAAACGCAGGTTTTTGCTTTCAGATTTTTACGTTAAGATGCAGTCTGGCATAAGTAACGTGTGGGAATAATATACACAGTTTCATAATTGTTGCGAAGCTGCCGCCGAAGGTTCTCGACAGACGGCTATCTTTTTTTTCTGCGGCTTCCTCTCTTCTCGTTTTTCCTCTTTTCCCGCAACTGCCCCATCCGTCTCTCTCTACGTATGCTATACTCTCTGCTCTCTCTCATTCGTATGCGCGCTTTCTCTATCCCTCTCTTTCTCTTTCGTTCTCTCTCTCTCTCTCTCTCTCATAATCGTCTCTCTCTCTCTTCTTTCTTTTTCTTCGCGTCTCTCTTGCTTTCTTCTTTCTCGATCGGCTACAAGTTGACTCACAACCGCTCGTCTGTCTCCGCACTCTCATGCATGCAACGTCTTCGTCCCTCTCTCTTCATCCCTCTTTACTGTCACGCTCACAGTCTCACTCTCGCTCCTCGTCTCTACCGCCCACTCCCTCTATTTCACGAAGTGCGAGACAACCCAATTAAGGGCAGACGTTGAGATCTTAAACCGTTGAGCACACACGCGAGTTTTCAGCCACGATATCACTCTACCTCGTTATCAGATTCACAGTCGCATATACGCATGCACGCATAGCTCTATTCCACTCGTGCGAGTCGAAAGAAGGTAACATCAAAATCGCAAACATATCTCTGTAGCGGCAACCTCGGGTGTGTACCCGCTCCATTTCCCCTTCTTCTTCCCCCTTCCCTACTCTTCTAAGCCCACTTCCCACTCTCCTTCTCTGCTCTTCTACGCCCACTTCCTCCCCTTCCCTTTCTCTTTCCTCGCCTATTTCCCCCCTTCCCCCTTGCTCTCTTCTACGCCACTTCCCCCCTTCCTCTTCTCTCCTCTCTAGGCCCTCTTCCCCGTTTCAGCGACCCCGGTTTTAACAGCCCTAGCTCCGCCTCGTGTGTTCGTCTGCTCCCACATGTGGAGAGACGCGCGAGCAAGGAAAAAATTTAATGAGACGCATCGTCTTCCTGCACAATATGTCGCCCGCCCTCATCTTGTCGCCGACTACTGTCTTCACTAATTTTTTATATATCTTCGTCAGCCTCCCCCATCCTTCCCCAGCCTCTCCCATCCTCCCCCAGCCTCCCACTGTTTCAGCCAGCCTCCCCCTGTCTAAGCCGGCCTCCTCCTTGCCCCTGTCAGCTTTCCCTCTGCCTATGGCAGCTTTCACTGCTCTGCTTTCTCCTGCCTCTGTCAGCCTATACTGCCACGCCATCTTCCTTCTGTCTCCGTCTACTCTTCTGTCTTTCGCCTTCTCTCTCTGCCTGCACCCCCCTCCCATTATTACCCGCCTCCTTCGCCCTGTCTCCGCCGCTATCCCCCATGTCTTCCCTCTCTCCCATCCCGTCCTGTCTCCACCGCTATTCTCTTTCTCCGAACGCCACTCCTGTCTCGGCATCTCTCCCATTTCGCCTCCGTCGCTGTCTCTCAAATCCTCCTCCTTTAGCCTCCTCCCTTGCACCCCCTTTTCTTTCCTGTCTCTGCCGCCCTCTATTGTTCCCATCCGACGTCTATGCACCGCTACACAGTTATAAATGTATCCCGTGTTTGTGTGGATTTACGTCAAACCAGTTATACGATTAGATTATCAGGACTGCGTGTCCTCGTTAGTGTAGGGGATAATGATTGGAAAAATTGCGTCAGCAAGAGGAAAAGTAATGCAGCTACGCACTCAGACGATCCTCGCACTTTTCGGGCTATGTCTCGTACTATGTTCGTACGTTTGAGTTCTCAACATGTCAAACGCGTGTGGCGTGATATATTTGTCTGTGCGCACATGCCCAGACGCATAGTGTACTAGCATAATGTTAAAACGGGACACGATAAAAAGAGACACATGGGGTGAGAGCTTGCAAAAGAAGTGAAGGGAGAGAGGGCGATAGGAAGAGATGGAGGAAGGAAGAAAGAAAGTTGTAAGCGAGTGGTGTAATGAAAGAAGAGACGGCGAGGGGCAAATACTGCGAGATCGCGATAGAAAGAGAGAGAGAGAGAGAGAGGGCGCGAGAGAGGGACAGAGAGAGGCAGAGAGAGAGAGAAAGAGAGAAAGAGAGAAAGAGAGAAGAGAGAAGAGAGAGAGAGCGAGATGAGAGAGAGAGAAAGAGAGAGAGAGGGAGAAAGAGGGACAGAGAGAGGCAGAGAGATAGAAGAGAGAGAGAGAGAGAGAGAGAGAGAGAGAGAAGAGAGAGTGAGAGATATAGAATATAAATAGAGAGCGAGAGAAGGCGAGAGAGAGTGAAAGAGAGTGAGAGAATGAGAAAGAATAAGAAAAAGAAGGAGAAAGAGATCGTAAGAGAGCGGAGAGAGATGAAAAGAGAGAGGAGAGAAATGAAAGAGAGAGGAGAGAGGAGCATCAATGAGTATAGGAGTCGCGAAGGAGCGCCTTCCGTTGGGAAAACCGCCGTAGCCAGAAAACCCCTGATTAGTCCGGGAGCCAACCCGATTGGTCGAACCCTGCACTGAGAGTTAAAAGTTTTTGTTTTTTGGCTGATTCTTGTAGACTAGGTGTTTGGTCTTCACTTTTAGGTATGATGACCACCGCTCACTCTTGAGCAATTTTCTGTATAACCCTCTTTGTGTGAGAGCGTCAACTCAAAAAATTGGCGAAAATAGGGGTGGGGAAAAAACAAAAGTCTACTACGATCTGTGTTAATTTATAAAGCTTACATGATCATGTGACCACATCAAAATGTTGGTATTTAAGAGCTCGTTTCTAATGATAGGTGAATAACTGAGGTTCACTAAAGGTTCAAAAGGTCACGAATTTTTGACCCTTTCGAATCCCTTGAAATTTCGCTTTTAGCACCCATGCCTATGGCCAAGAACAGGCTCGTAATGGTTACTTTTACTATTGGACATAAAATAATGTGTATAACTAAAATAAACATAAACAACAACAAAACAAAAAAAACAAAACAAAATATAAAAAACAAAAACATTATTGTATCACATACATAAAGCAATAGGTGGCTCTCCCATAGCAATAGGTGAAAACATGTGTTTCATTGTGTCTGATCATCTAGCTGTCAGATTTTCAACTTGTGTCAGACTTCAAGGTCAGCTTGTACCTTGATTACCAAACAATGAAGATGTAAGTATGACTTGTATGCAAATGAAAATCACTTCATATGATACAGCATACTCTAGTTCAAATCTAATACCCACTATTGAGATTTTACGACCCTTTTGGCCCCAACTAGGATAAACAGGGGTACAGGCCTGGCTCCTAGCTGCATGTCACTTGGCTCTTTTAAGGAAACAGCCACACCCAAAGTAATACCAGTATGTGTTTGATTCTGATGGTAACAAGGTTTGGGGTATAAGTCAACTATAGTATATAGGACCTAATCAATTCTTTTTTTTCAGTTTCAAGTAAAAATTGTGGTGTCCCAACATTATGGAGGCTGCAACTGAAAGGTGCTTCCTTCACTAGAAATTTAATTGTATTGGAAAGACAGAGGGACTTGTAAATGTAGCAGCAACACGAATCCAGAACATAAATCGATGCAGCGTGATATACGGCGATGGTGTTCATGAACAATTAGAATCAGATCTTGAGAAAGATCATGGACTTATCCTGAGATGTCATAAGAGCTGTGTTAGTACCTATACTTCTAACAAGCAAACTGAGCGTCACAAACGTCACCACAGTCTTGACGAGACATATTCAGTGCCTCCTAAAGTCACCAGACAATCAATTGGCTCTAAAGGTGACACGTTTGACTTTCAAAAACATTGTCTTTTTTGTGGGACAACCTGTATTCTTGATAAAGACCCGAAAAACCCATCTCGGTGGAAGCCTGGCTATCTCTACCGCGAGTTAAATGGCAAAGAGTCAGTTTTAGAATTATGTGACAAACGAAACGACAAAGTTGCCAATGATATCCGCCTTCGTATTGCTGGTTGCTTGAGTGATTTCCATGCAGCTGATGTCCGCTATCATTCTGACTGCAGGCAAAGATTCACATCATGTAAACCTTTCTCAGGTTTTAGCACAGGTGTCGATGAAGCTCAACTTGATGACATCCCATTGGTTAACCTCATCCGACTGATGCGAGAAGACAAATCTCGAATATGGAATGCATCTGAACTCTTTAAGAAATACACAGACCTTTATGGTAACTGGCAATCCCGCAGGCTGTTGGTAAAAGAACTGGTAAACCAGCTTGGTGATGAGATAGTTGTCTTATCTTCTGATGGTATATCTGATATCATTGCATTCCGCGATAATGCTTCCAAAACACTCCGCATTAAGAATGAACCAGAAGATGACAGAGACAATATAATTAGCAAGGCAAGTAAACATATCATCCGAGAGCTGAGAGATATTGATCTTGACAATTCTCATTATGATATTCATGTAGATATGGCACAATGCATGGCCACTGTCAGTAAATTCATTTTGGACTTGTTAGCAAAGGTGTCCCCAAAACTTGACAAAACATTACCAGCAGTGTTGATTGGGTCAATTGTGACATGTATATTTAAAAACCAACCCACCAGCCAACAGGTAGCTCTTGCAGTCAAAATGGGTGAATCAAAAGCACTCATTAATGACATGTATTCTTATGGTGTCACCTGCTCTTACTCAGAAATGAGGCGCTTTAAGAAATCTGCAGCCAAAGCGTCAGTAGAAGACAAGAACCACAGTGGTTTGTCTAGTTCAGATGCAGGCTTAGTACAAGCAATAGCTGACAATTTTGATGTTGATATTAACTCACAGAATGGTAAGTCATCAACACATTCCTTGGCAGTGTTGTTAACTCAGCCGCAAACTGCTGACATGGCCGATGATAATAGTAGGCTCCAGATAAGACGAATAACCAAGGACGAAATGTCCGAGCCAATAGACTATGATGTGAATATCCATAGGTTCAATGGCAAAAAAAACCCTGAAATGCCAGTCCAGAGAGCAGTAAAAGGAATTCTACCATTGAAACTACTTGCTCAACAGGTGATGGCTAAGAACCGTGCGTCAACGACAGATATTGCTTTTCTTGAAGATGTGATCAAGAAGGATAACAGTCCCGAGTATAATGGTTACAACACTGCACTTGTTCGCAACCAAGGACATCCTTTGAAACCAAAGACAAAAGCCATTTACCAACCTCTCATTGATATGAAGCCATCGGATCCGGATACGATGATGACAGCAATGGTCCGTGCTCAGCAGCTGACCTTTGACACTGGTCAGAGATTTCTGGTTTTGACATGTGACCAGCAGCTCTATCGTGTGGCAGTGAAAGTTGCCTGGACATATCCTGATAGATTTCCAGATGTAGTTCTCAGACTAGGAGGGATGCACGCTTTGATGAGCTTTGTTGGCTCTATAGGAACGTTGATGGCTGAAACTGGGCTGGTTGAGTTGATGACACCAGTGTTTGGTGGAGTCAGCAAAATGCTTAGCGGGAAGAAGTTCCCTCAGAATGTGCGCGCCTTACGACTTGTTACTGAGGAAATACTGCGAGACATAGTGGCTGATCACCATTTCAACAGCACTGAAGAGCTGATTCATGCACTGGATGAAATAGCAAAACAGAGCAAGACTGCTAAAGTTTGGATTGATGTCTTGATAAAACCAGTCCTGCTCATGATGAACTTCATAAGAGCTGAACGGGAAGGAGATTGGCTGCTGCACCTTGCCACTTTCAGAGATATGATGCCGTACTACTTTGCTGCTGGACACATGAACTATGCCCGTTATGGACTGCATTATCTTCGTTCAATGGAAAAGCTCCCGCCCCACATCCTGTCACATTTTCTCAAGGGCGAACATGTCATGCACCACATCCAGGGCATATGGAATGGGATATGGAGTGACCTCTTCATAGAGTCAACTTTTATGCGTTATGGTCACAGCAAAGGTGGGATAGTTGGTATCACCCTCAAGCCAGAGGCACTAAAGGTATGGGCACTAAGCCGACATCTATGCGCAGAACTCCTGTCAAGCCTGACTGATATGGAAGACGAGGAAGACAGCAAAACACGGTCCCAGCTTACCCACAAGGAAGAGGGAAAAGCAAGAACTGAGGCCGATGCCAAAGACCGAGAAGGTATCCGCAGAAAGCTGGAGATGTGCACTGACCCCATGGACCCTGCAAATCACCCAGAAGGGATAGTGAATATCGTAACTGGGCAAATTGGCAAAGCTGAGGTCAATGTCCAGAACTCCGTGCATATTGGAAAGAAACAGATGGAGGAATTTGAAACAAAATGGCCCGACGGGTTTTATGGAACAATACCCAAGAAGGTTGTTACAATGACTGTGAGGAAGCAGAGAGTCTCCATTGGGGACAACAAGATTACGGACTTAAATGCCATTTATGCACGGGTTATTGGTCTGTTATCCAGTTCGCGGGATATTGATATCAAGCATGTTCTCTCCCATGAACTTGCACCAGTACCACTGTGACGTACATCCGCTACACATCACAAGGTAGGAGACGAGCAGGGCGGCGGCAATCTCACCTAATGACCAACAACGGCGTTTACGTATCTACGCTACAACACAACGTGGCGTAGGAGAGAGCAGGGGTAGGGCGATCTCACTGCGTATAACAACCGGGTGACGTACCTACGCTACACCACACAGCCTCAGGAGAGAGCAGGGGCGGCAATCTCACGCTGGTTGACAACAACCGCGTGACTCACCTACGCCGCACGCGACAGGTCGGAGTAGAGGGCGCCGGGGTTTGGTGTGCTTGCGAGCGGGAAAGCGATCATCACCTGGTGACCCAACAACGCGCGCTGACGTAACGCTACCTCACACACAGCGTAGGAGAGAGCATGGCGGGCAATCTCACCTGTGACAACAACCACGTGACGTACCTAGCCCGCGCCGCGACACGTAGAGAGCGCATGCGGGGGATCTCAGCTGGTGAACAAAACAACGCGCGACGTCCTACGCTACAGCACACAGGTAGGAGAGAGCAGGGGGCGCGCCGATCTACTGGTGACAACAACCAACATAACGTACCTACGCGCGCACGCGACCGTAGAGAAGCAGGGCGGGGATCTCACTGTGAAAACAACTGCGGACGTACTACGCCGCACACAGACACTGCTAGAGAGAGCAGGGGCCGGGCGAATCTCACCTGGTGAAATCAACCCGCGTGACGTACCACGCCACGCGACACACCCGAGGAGTAGGGGTGGGGGATCTCACCTGGCAAAACCCTGAGGCAGTTCGCCGAGTCCGTAGAGCGGGTAGAGGTAGGGGCTCTTGCCGTAGCGAGCTAGCGAGTCACTGTACAGCTTGATGCGATTAATCGTCTCCTCACACGGTTTGCTCATGTACCTGCAGGGCAAGCATCGGCGATGAGAAACGCTACCGTGTTTACCCTCTCACTGTCGCTGCTCTCTTCTCTTCTCTTCTCTCTCTATCTCCTCTCCCGTCCCTCCCCCCTCTCCTTTTTTTACTCTTTGCTTCTACTGCTCCTCTCTTCTCTCTCTCTCTCCTCCTCCTTTCGTTCTCTACCTTCCCCTCTCTCTGCTCTCTCTCTCCCCCACTACTCTCTCTCTTCTCTCTCTCCTTCTTCTTGCTTTCTCTCTATCTATCTAATCTCTTCTCTCTCTCTCGTTCTCTCTATGCTATCTCTCTCTCTCTGCTCTCCTCTCTCTCTCTTCTTCCTCTACTCTCTCGCTCTACTCTCCTCTCTTTCTCTCTATCTATCTATCTTTCCATCTCTCTTCTCTCCGTATCCTAATCTATCTCTCTCTTCCTCTCTCTCCTCTTCTCTGCTCTCTCTCTGTCTCTCCTGCCCCCCTTTCTCATCTATCTTCTCTCCTTCCTTTCTTCGCCTTCTTTACGGGCCTGGCGGAGCT
>NW_014577345.1:285401-291779 GCF_000485595.1 Priapulus caudatus
TTGTTTCAGTGACAGTCAGTCCAACTTTCTGGCTGCAGGGTTGTCTTAAGAATTGAGATGGAAGACTCTACTTGCGCCGATCTCTCTTCCTCCCCTGGCCACAGATATCGCTGCTAAAATCTCGTGTAACGTGAATACTGCTACACTTCATAATTCTTTCAAGAGTCGTTGAATACTTCCTTTACATTTAAAACATAATCCTCAACTGCGTGACCAGTCCTCGGCACAGATGGCTAGTTCACCCAAGCCAATAGCAGAACCATCTATCCTAAACAAATCACATCAGTCATGCGCATGTTTTTCACTCGCATATTCTACTTTGAGACTCTTCTTTAGCTGTGACTGTTTGTGGCAATTCCTCATCCATCCCGAGTGGTAAACATTGATGTTGTTGGTTGTTGTCACCAGGTGAGGTCGCTCGCCCCTGCTCTCTCCTACCTGTGTGTGTAGCGTAGGTACGTCACTTGGTTGTTATCACCAGGTGAGATTGCCCGCCCCTGCTCTCTCCTACCTGTGTGTGTAGCGTAGGTACGTCACGCGGTTGTTGTCACCAGGTAAGATCGCCCCGCCCCTGCTCTCTCCTACCTGTGTGTGTAGCGTAGGTACGTCACGCGGTTGTTGTCACCAGGTAAGATCGCCCCGCCCCTGCTCTCTCCTACCTGTGTGTGTAGCGTAGGTACGTCACGCAGTTGTTGTCACCAGGTAAGATCCCTCGCCCCTGCTCTCTTCTACCTGTCCGCGTGTAGCGTAGGTACGTCACGCGGTTGTTGTCACCAGGTAAGATCGCCCGCTCCTGCTCTCTCCTACCTGTCCGCGTGCGGCGTAGGAACGTCACGCGGTTGTGGGTTTCATCTGGGTAGTTGTGCCAATTACCTGATAATGAATCACGTGGGAAAAATTGACATATTTGTAAATTTTGGGCGTTTTTGTCGTTTTTCGGTGAAATTACTGATGAATAGGCTACAGTTTTGATCTCTCTCTCTCTCTCTCCCCCTCGCACGTGCACGCCTGCAGGCTGAGTGCGATCTACGGCGGCACGTACATGCTGGACAAGCCCGCGGACGAACTCGTCATGGAAGACGGACACGTCGTCGGCGTGCGCTCCGGCGGCGAGACCGCCAAGTGCAAGATGGTGGTCTGCGACCCGAGCTATGTTCCCGAGCGCGTGAAGAAAGCCGGACAGGTGAGTGCGATGCCACCTGGTGGAGGCGAGGGGGAATCGATCGAGTCGTCGCTGGGGCTTCTCTCTCGTGGAAGGATTCGCGGAGAGTTGCGAGTTTTTAGCGACGCGCGCGACGGACGTCGCATTGGGTTTTGTTTGTGAAGCATGGAGAGATGGTGTCATGTTGACACAGCGTTTAAATTCTCGGAGGGGGACGGGGGACGACAGTGCGCGAGGGTTTAATGTCGGTACATGTGTGCGTACGCGCGCGACACACGTCGCAGTATTGTTTGCGGAGCGCGGACAGACGGCCTATTGAAATATGTGAATCTGTTTGAATTCCCAGAGGTGCAACTGTTTAGCAGTCGTGATCGTTGGCGAAGCGTCGCCGGCAGCATCTGTGTTTAACGACGGCGAATGCGAGGGTTCAGTGCAGGGGTTGTTAACCTGTGGTCAGAGATGCAAACCACTACAATTTATCCGTATTTTATACGAATTTCTATTCCTTTTGCACCACTACGACCAGTTTGTATCAAACTACGAATTTCACTGTGATCGAAAAAAAAATTTTTTTGTTTATTATTGTCATTTGTTGTCAATTTATTGTCATTTTTGACCCTCAGACTGCAGGAAATTGCATCTCAGAATCAAACATTTTTCCGGGGGGCATGCCGGACCCCCCTAGCAAACTCGGGTCACTACGTGACCCTCGAACTACTAATTTGATGGCCAGAAACTACAGATTGCTTCAAATATGTGTTGGCATCTCTGTGTGGTCCCTGGATCCCCATGGATGACCTGGGGTCTGTGGATGGGCTTCAGGGGGTCCGTGAACCAAGCTCATAAAAATTATTGTGTTTATGTGCTTCTGTACATTTTTCTGGGGTGGGGGCAGTCCGTAGCTTCACCAGATTCTCAAAGGGGTCCATGACTCAAAAAAAGTCGAGAAGCACTGGGTTTAGCGTCCGTTAATGTGTGTGAATCGTGTGTCCGGCAGGTGGCCCGCTGTATCTGCCTGATGAATCATCCCGTTCCAAACACCAAGGATTCTGCGTCGTGTCAGATTATCATTCCCCAGCACCAGGTCGGCAGACACTCCGGTAAGCCGCCCATCGTAGTAGTCCGCCGCATCCGCCACGCCACGTACCCCCTCACGTGTAGCGAAGGCGTCGCGAATTTGCCAAAAGTTTATTTTCCTAATTACTTCTGTCTTATTTTTTCGTATGAAATGTAAAATACTATTGGCACGCAACGTGCCCACTATTTTGTCGGTAAGATGCCCTTTAACTAGCTGAAAAAAGAATAAGTGACACAAATTAAGTTGTGGTTAGAACCTAAGACATGGTGACTTTTCAGGTTTTGGTGTAATTTTGTGCATGATGTAAGAGCAGTTTCTAGTTGTTTTATATTTTGATGCTCTAACTTTTTGTTAATGCATTCGCCTAATTAAATAGTGCAATGTCTGTAAATTGAAAAGCGAGCCTTTGTTTGGGCCAGAAAGACAGGAAAGCCGTGATTATGCTTCAACAATCTACGCACCTGATTTGAACATGAAAAAAAATCATGTTGTTGAATTTCAAAAGCGAGTTTTATGTGCCCACGGTAACGTTAGTTGCCTACAGTGCTGTGTAATGCCGTGTCTAATAAGCTGCTCTTATGTTCAGATATCTACGTGTGTGCTGTCTCAGCTAGCCACCAGGTGGCAGCTAAGGGTTGGTTTGTTGCCATGGTGAGCACCACTGTGGAGACGGACAAACCAGAAGCTGAACTCAAAGTGGGGCTAGATCTGCTTGGGCCAGTCGAGGAAAAGTACGTGTTGCTGAGAACTTGTCTGTGTTCTGACTCGAAAAAAGATGTTCTAAGTGACATTTGTTTAAATTACAAGTAAACGGTGTGCTCTTGTTTGTCTTTTTCGTGTGACGTAATATTTTATTCGATATCATGCGTGTTTATGTGTATTTTGAGTGTGTAGTACAGCTGAAATTTATTTTACTTTATAGGTTTTACTCTGTGGCTGACCTGTATGAACCAACAGATGATGGCAGGGAAAGTCGGGCAAGTCTGATATAACATACATTTGTCCGTGTAAACTATAGTGCGCCATTGGAACTCTCGAACATTAAACCTTGCCTATAGCCTGAGACATGGCCTGACATTGCCCAATAGAATTAGAATCAATCATTAGAATATTCAAGATCTATCGTGAATTATGTTCGTAAATAAAAAATGACAGTGATATCTCACTTTATGTGCATTCGTAGTATAGTTTATAGGCTGGCGATGAATCTGCTTGTTAAACCGTGTGAAATGTCACTGTCAACGTGTCTTTTCTCTCTCTCTTGCAGATATTTGTTTCCAAGGTATTCGACGCGACCACGCACTTTGAGACGACATGCTTAGATGTGTTGGATATCTACAAGAGATCCATGGGAGAGGACTTTGACTTTTCGAAAGTCAGGCACACACTGGAGGAGCAGGAGTAAGGTGGTGGCGCCATCTACCAAGCAGCACGCGGGTAGACTGCACGTCTACTCTTCTGCTTTGACATCATACATATATATATATAATTATATATATATATATATATACACATAGCATGTGATTCTGCAACATGTATATCTCTGTTGAAGATTTCTTTGGCACTACAGTATAAGTTGGATCTATTGCTAAGGGGCTATATCTCTATTGGTGTGTAACTAACCTTTGAATGATGTATCGGTCACCACACGAGCGTGATGTCCCACGCCCGCAGACTTCCACCGTCTTAATTGGCGTGCTAACGAGCGTGGTTGGTGCCTGCATTGCTCAGCGCCCCCTAGCGTGAAAGTGTGATAATAATAAGGAGAGGGCGGGTACCGGGAACGCCGGAATGCTTAGAAGGGAGTCGGTCGTCTGTCTTTATTTGTCTCGTTGTCAGTGGGTGTGCCCCCAATGATCGGTTGCAACGTTGTGGCCTCATGCTTCCTCGTGTAAACTTGTGTCTTATATCAGTCGGTGCACGACGTTTGCTCTCTAATACTCTCTCGTGTTGTTCTCGCGGCTGTCGCTGTTGACGGACCGGCTAGCAAAAATTCCCGCGTCTTTGCTTGCTGTCCAGTCACGAGGTGATCTTGTGTCTGTCTCTCTTCCATCTCCCCATTTTTGCCTCTCTCTCTCTCTCTCGCCCTCCCTCTCTCTCTTGCCCTCTCTCCCTCTCTCTCTCTCTCTCGCCCTCCCTCTCTCTCTTGCCCTCTCTCTCTCTCTCCCTCTGTCTCCTGCCCTCTCTCTCTCTCTCTCTCTCTCTCTCACTCTGATATTTCCCTCTCCAGAAAGAGAAAGACCCTATGACCTGTTAAACTCTCTCCATCTGCTCTCTCACGTGTCCTTTCTCTATCTCCGTTTCTCACTGGTGGTAGCGTGCCATCATTCTCAGTTTGCAATGGCCTATTGTCTATCCGTATTCATGCATGGCGTCTCATTGCTACTACAAGTGTTATATAGAGCTTTAGTGCAACTGCTATTATACCGCGCTGCTGCTGTTGCTACTGGTTGGTTCTAAGCTGTTGCCATTTTGGCTGAATGCGTTTTGTATCAACACCATAGTTGTCCAGTAATTGTATTGGATAGGGAATGTCATTGCAGGGGGATCTATCGTGCTTGCAGGCGTGTTAGCATGAGTGTTTTACCTGTGTCTGTGCAAGCAGGTAGAATTTGCTGGCTTCGTAGAATGAGTGCGCTCGAAATAAATTGGACACGGGTGTGCGTAGACCTTGCGCGAGGTGTGATCTAGCGGGATGCGAAGTGCCGAAAGCATCTAAGCTCGGCTTTCCTTGTAGACGGATGAATTGTCTCCTGGTCTGAATTAATATGTGATGGGAAAAATGTAATCATATCTTAGAAATTGGCAAAGTTATATAAGCATATTTTAACGCGGTTTGCGAATGTGTACCGAAGTGAACTGCATTGAACTTGCCGGCGGAGTTGTGGCGGAAAATTGGGAAGGAGGTTGGTCCGGAAATCATCGAGAAAGGTCGGAGCTCGTCGACTCATGAGGGATGGCTGAGCGTAGAGAGATGTGGGCGGATGTGAACGATTCGCGCTCCCTCTACCGACTGCCGGGTTGTAAATATATTGCGGCGCGAGGTTGGATCTGGTTGGACCGATGCTGCAGCGTTTGGGCGCGGTCCGTGACTGTGGGTGCTGCAGCGTTTGGGCGCGGTCCGTGACTGTGGGTGCTGCGGTTGTGATTGCCGATCGTGGACAGCTGTATTTATTAGTCGATGTAACTGGGAGAGAACGCGAGCTGCGCGCGTTGTCGTGGACGTCTTACGTTTATGGAGGTGGCGAGTGAACGTTACGGGTGACGAGTGGCAGCGATGCCTGTGTCTGTGTACGGATTCTCTGCTGATTGAACTTAGCATGGACGCCACCAGGGGGCAGCAGTGCTCGCCAATTATGTGCGCGCGTAGAGATAACGTTGATTTTGTTCGAACGGTCGAAGGTTATGCGGCTAATGTTCTTTGCAGTTCCTTGTTAAAGGATCGATGAAACGTAATTTGCAATTTTCTGAATGTTTACAGGAGATGTACGCGAGTCCGTGTGTTTGTGTGTATGTGGAACCAACGCGAGAGTTAGGATGTATTTCCGGATGCGACAGTTTTCTGCGTGCAGTACAAAATTTGCGCTGCACTCCCCAGCAAGATCCACACTATATCGTCTAGTCACTCGCTCTCCTAGGCACCCCTTGCACCGCCAGCATATTAAGTATCCCGGCAATTTAACAACGAATTCCTGGTGAATTATTGAAGTTGACACACCCCCGAAGCTTGTATGTACAGCCTTGATTTGTGGAATAAACTACGTGTACCTTATTTTTGGATTGTTTTAGTGGTATGCAAGGTTGAATTTTTTTTCTTAAAAGCAATACACAAGGCACGCAACAGTAGTCTATCGGGGTATTTTCCTAGAGCAAGCGTGCAAGTCACGTTACTTTTGACACGAGAAGAAATAAACGGTCTATCAGTGACTGTATTATTAAGGGGGTTCTCTAACTATAATGAGACATGCACGCACGCACGCTCGCACAGACCTGTAAGGCGTTTTAACCATCATTGAAGTATACATCAAATAAAAGAACTAGTTGCACTTTCAGTATCTACTACGCAATCAATACACACTACAATCTCTTACTTACGCACGCACGACCTCTCTCTCTCTCTCTCTCTCTCTCTCTCTCT
>NW_014577345.1:291789-293186 GCF_000485595.1 Priapulus caudatus
CTTTCAAACTCCACGACAGATGGCGCTCTCAAGTTGCACTTCCTTACTCCCCTCTCGTGGATGGTATCGCCCATGACCAGTCAAGCGTTAAAAAACTTTTGAAGGAAATTCGCTGCATTTCGGCTCAAACTTTTTCACTCCCCGAGGCACAAAATGTGAATTTACGCCTATAATACACGCGCACGCGCGCGTGCGACCACACCTGCGTGTGGGCGTCCGTTAGTGTGTGTGTATGTGTGTTTTTGTAACTGTAAAAACGCGTATTATAGCCGTAAATCTACTTTTTGTGCAATGGGGGGGTGAAAAAGTTCGAGTTACAACACAGCTATTTGCCCCGTGAAAATTTTCCATGCTTGGCTGGTCATAGGCAATACAATTTGGAGGAGGGGTGAGGAAAAGACTGAGGGAAAGGAGAGAGAGAGGCAGAAGGATGAGCAGAGAAAAGAAGGAGGGGACGAGGCAGGGATTCAAACGCACGTACAGTTATTGTAGGCACATACGCAGACCTTACGGACGCGCCGATTCCTCTCCCTCTTTCTTTTATTTATAATATTTTTCTCTCTATAGTTACTTCTCTCGCTTTCTCGCACACTGTTTCCCTCTCGTTTTCTTTCTTTCTTGGGAGCGATATATATATATATGTACGAAGGGAGCGCTGCATGCAGTTTGCACTTAGCACTTCCTTACTCCCCTCTGGCGGATGGTATCGCCCATAACCAGTCAAGCGTTAAAAATCTTTTGAAGGAAATTCGCTGCATTTCAGCTCAAACATTTTCACTCCCCGAGGCACAAAATGTGAATTTACGCCTATAATACACGCGCACGCGTGCGTGCAACCATACCCGCGTGTGGGCGTTCGTTAGTGGGTGTGTATGTGTGTTTTCGGGACTGTAAAAACGCATATTATAGCCGTAAATCCACGTTTTGTGCAATGGGGGGGTGAAAAGTTATGGCTGAAAATCAGCCATCTGCCCGGTGAAAATTTTTCATGCTTGACTGGTTATGGGCGATACCATTTCGGAAAGGTGTGTAGTGATGATATCTATACTACTGTAAGGTACCGCCACCTAGTGCCAAACAAGCCTACTAAAGTTAACTGGAGTCCTATCTTGTTCCTCATAATTTTGTAATTATGTATTGACAATTTGACATGTGTGCGTTACGTATGTATTGACATGATGTGTTTATATTGCATGTAGTGACGTATTTTATACGTATTGTAGTTATGAATGGGCATAGTAGTAGTTGTAGTCTGTACTCTGTAGTATTGTAGTTGTAGTTATGAATGGGCATAGTAGTAGTTGTAGTCTGTACTCTGTAGTATTGTAGTTGTAGTTATGAATGTATTGGCATGTGTCAGTAACGCTCATAGGGTCTATGTCCCCCAGGGTACTGCC
>NW_014577345.1:293316-293926 GCF_000485595.1 Priapulus caudatus
TGTTGTCAATGTTGCTGGTGTTGTCGCTGTTGTCAATGTTGCTGGTGTTGTCGCTGTTGTCAATGTTGTCAGCGCATCAACAACAAACAAACACACCAGTACGTATAGATGAGGGTAATAAAATTTTATTACATACAATACCTGTGTAGTAGTTAAAACAATGTCCGATTTGACAAATGACTATACGCTCCTAACTACAAGGAAACCCATAGTTCACCTACATTCAAAACATACAGCCGAGTTAAGTCAAGCTCGTAACTTATAACGCGTAATTTCCTCGTTTTAACTAACAGACAGGCCTAACTGATATGAACCTCAATGATAAAGCTCTGAGCGAGTGCGCCTCAACAACAACAACTATAAATTAAATATGTCCGACAGGCAGACATACATATCGTGAAAATACGATAAAAGGAGAAACGGGGATGGTGGGAGATACCACGGGTAATATCTTGTCAGTGTATGGTGACAGTCTAAATATAAGAGAATATCTGACATACCAGCACTGAGTTCAACAATGTAGAGGGCGCTGACGATAAGATGTGCAGCGGCAGAGGGCGCTGATGATAGGATGTGCAGCGGTAGAGGGCGCTGATGATAGGATGTGCAG
>NW_014577345.1:294754-297190 GCF_000485595.1 Priapulus caudatus
CACACACACCCACACACACAACCCATCAAGCCACCCATCCTCCCCTCAACACACATTCACCCACCTACCCATCCACCCACTCACCCACGCACACATACATACACACACCCACGCGCACGCACACACACGCGCTCGCGCCCACACACTATTTTCCTCTCCCTCCCTCTCTTATTACGATCTCTCTAGTCAATTTTTTTCCAGAGACAACTTGTATATTACGTATAACAACCACATAAATACATACATAGTGCCTGCAAAAACTGTACAACGAAATGGTGTCTGCCACCATGCGGCAGCACTTATGTCATGATTATCTCATCAGAAGCTCATAAACTCTTTGGTATACCAACGATTTGGCAAGGAAATCATGCCATGCCATCTTGTGAACAGGCCAGGTATTTACTCACGGGTAAACGAGGAGTTTTTAGAACTCAATTCGCTTCTAGAAATAACCTAGAACCACCCCCACCCCTCCGTCTGTCGTCTCGCACCCTGCACGCCACCTGTCATGCAGGCGCACCGAGACATCCTCGGAGCATGTCTAGGAGCTGGAGGCTTTGCGGCTGTGCACCCGTCACCGATACACACGGGGGCCGCGCCTGGCCGCCAATGCGTTTCACCAGTGGCCAGATTCGATGAAAGATGGCGGCCGAACGAAGTGTGCGCGTGCGCTGGCAGCCATGGCGCATTCACGTGCTGCCCTCTGGAGACTCTTCCCGCTATCTTTTCCAATATTGCTCTCCTCCCCGGCACTGGCGATTTTCTTCGGGCAGATTCCGCCTTCGGTCGTTGCCACGGCAACGGGAAAACGCTCCCCGCCGTTTCCGCGGCAACTGGAATGTTAGACGATCTGCTTGCGTCACGTGTGTGTGTGTGTTTGTGCGCGTGCGTGCGTGTGTGCGTGTGCGAGCGAGCGCGCGTCTGCGTGTGTCACCCAGTAACAGTCGCGCCCTCCCCGCGTCGACGGGAGAGACATTAATGTCATGGTGTCGTCACAGGGGGAGGGGGGGGGCAGCCGCCCACCAGCTCATGCTGTCATCTCACACTCTCTCCACGCACGCAGGCAGCAGCACCGGTAGCATGGCCTCGCATCGCCGTCCTCCGCCGACCGCCGCCGCGCCGCCGCCATGACAGTGTTCCGTGTCCGTCCTCACCGGACGCTCTCTCCTTTCTCGACACTCGACGCGCGGCGACGCCCGACCGCCGACCCCGGCGCGCAAGCCTCACCCGCTGCCCGCCGTCGGCGGCGTCCGCAGCCAAGGTCATGGCAAGGTCACAAGCGACAGCTTGGTCACTGTTCGGCTTTCATCGTTCACGGCACCACAGTTAGTTCGACGCGTCGGACGGTCGTTTCCCGCGTGCGGTGACGGTGCTCCGCCCCGGGGCGGCCGGGGATACGCGATGGCGACATCACACGGTTGCCGTGACGACTCTACAAGAAGTTGAACTCCAGTGCTTGATGCAAAGCGGCCAGGTCGGAATGAGATCGGATCCTCCAGAATGGGATGTTCAACTGTCGAACACAAGAACAGTCACGATCAGCCATGATGGAAAAAACGCCTTTGGCTTAACAATGTCTAGGCTATTGGGAATAATCAACTGAGAAAAAGTTCCTGTCAAGACTAATGTTAGAACCAACTTTGTGGTTGACAACAGGCCCCAGGATCGTAACACCATCATCAGCATCAGTTATTATTTAGAGATAACTTGGTTGATTTCTACTTATTCAAGTTATCTCTATTATCAACCAACCGAATGAACTTATTCGAGGAGTTATTATTTAGTAGCATTATAAGTTGATATAACATGTTTGCATCCATCAGCGTTCTGTAGACGTGCAGGGTAGAGTGATGCAGACGACAGGTGCAGACGACATATAGGTGATTGAATAATTTCATCGGATCTCTATAGTTCACATGCTAATAAAGTTGATCTCAGTTCAGATCCAAAATAATTTACACTGAAGAAGTCTATCGGAGAGATGGACGAAAATTTCGGCAGTGTAAGTTATTTTTAACTTAATTTAGATCTAACTGAGATCCACTTGATTAGCATGTGATATATAGGTGATTATCGGACGCACGTACCTGCTTCGCGGCCCCTTCCTCGTCATTATTGTCGCCTATGACTACGTAGGTGCACTTTCTTCCGAATCTCGACACGATTCGCTCAAAACAGCTCTCCTTACCTGCAACAAGAAATCAACGAACTATATGTGTGGCACGGGATAGAAGAGAACTGGTGGATACCAAGGCACTACAGGTATGGTATGGGAAAGGGTAGAACAGGCGGAAACCAAGGCACTACTTGTATGGTACGGGATAGGGTGGAACTGGTAGAAACCAAGGCACTAACTTGTATGGTACGGAATAGGGTAGAACAGGCGGAAACCAAGGCACAACTTGTATGGTACGGAATAGGGTGGAACTGGTGGAT
>NW_014577345.1:297200-299857 GCF_000485595.1 Priapulus caudatus
GCAGAAAGCGCTGATGATAGGATGTGCAGCGGCAGAGGGCGCTGATGATAGGATGTGCAGCGGCAGAGGGCGCTGATGATAGGATGTGCAGCGGCAGAGGGCGCTGATGATAGGATGTGCAGAAGCAGAGGGCGCTGATGATAGGATGTGCAGCGGTAGAGGGCGCTGATGATAGAACGTATGGTTCAGATTTGGAGATGAAGGGAAGGACAATCAATCGGGAATGGCAAGATTGCAGAGTAACGTCTGTCGGGGGCAGTCTATACGCAGGCCAGGACTGACTCCCCAAATATTATTTATGTTCAGTCAGTGCGATAAACAGTCCTCAATAACGTGGCAACAGAGGAGCGAGCTTCATGGCAGCTCTACCCGTGTAGCCCCCCTGCACTCTCACTACAGGATAACCTGTAGCAGGAGTGAAGGGGTACACTGGTAGAGCTACGGTGAGCGTGAACTGTGGGTCGTATAGCCATGTAACGGGAACAAGGACTACACTGGTATAGAGCTTCACGGGGAATAATCCAAAACCTGTCACAGAACGCACACGCAACGTTGAGGAATGTTGAAGGAGAAAGGGGGCAACACGAAGGAGCAAGATGCAGCTAAGTGACATACACTGACAAGAATATGAAGATCGTGTTTCTAATGTCGTATGACGTATGGTGACTCTGTGCGGCTGTCGAACTTAAACCCAAATTACTGAAAAATCGCCGACAGCAGTTGTTGTAGTCGCTGCGCGTGACGTAATCGCTCAATGACCGCCTGACCAGTGTACAGCGGAAGTTTTATGCTCTTCCACAACAAAAAATTAACATAATTATATTCATTTGTTGCAAAAAAAATTGAGCGAAGACCAAAGAAAGGCGTAGTGTAATAACATATAATACAAGCAACTCACGATATCCACAATAAAGTTTCCTCATGTTTGTACTGCTACCAAGCTAAAATAATAACTCTACATATACAGTGGCCTTACAACGCAGTTGTACACACACACACGCACACCCACACGCACACCCACACACACACCCACACACACAACCCATCAAGCCACCCACCCTCCCCTCAACACACATCCACCCACCTACCCATAAACCCACCCACCCACGCACACATACACGCACCCACCCACGCACACACACGCACACGCGCTCGCGCCCACACACTATTTTCCTCTCCCTCCCTCTCTTATTACGATCTCTCTAGTCAATTTTTTTCCAGAGACAACTTGTATATTACGTATAACAACCACATAAATACATACATAGTGCCTGCAAAAACTGTACAACGAAATGGTGTCTGCCACCATGCGGCAGCACTTATGTCATGATTATCTCATCAGAAGCTCATAAACTCTTTGGTATACCAACGATTTGGCAAGGAAATCATGCCATGCCATCTTGTGAACAGGCCAGGTATTTACTCACGGGTAAACGAGGAGTTTTTAGAACTCAATTCGCTTCTAGAAATAACCTAGAACCACCCCCACCCCTCCGTCTGTCGTCTCGCACCCTGCACGCCACCTGTCATGCAGGCGCACCGAGACATCCTCGGAGCATGTCTAGGAGCTGGAGGCTTTGCGGCTGTGCACCCGTCACCGATACACACGGGGGCCGCGCCTGGCCGCCAATGCGTTTCACCAGTGGCCAGATTCGATGAAAGATGGCGGCCGAACGAAGTGTGCGCGTGCGCTGGCAGCCATGGCGCATTCACGTGCTGCCCTCTGGAGACTCTTCCCGCTATCTTTTCCAATATTGCTCTCCTCCCCGGCACTGGCGATTTTCTTCGGGCAGATTCCGCCTTCGGTCGTTGCCACGGCAACGGGAAAACGCTCCCCGCCGTTTCCGCGGCAACTGGAATGTTAGACGATCTGCTTGCGTCACGTGTGTGTGTGTGTTTGTGCGCGTGCGTGCGTGTGTGCGTGTGCGAGCGAGCGCGCGTCTGCGTGTGTCACCCAGTAACAGTCGCGCCCTCCCCGCGTCGACGGGAGAGACATTAATGTCATGGTGTCGTCACAGGGGGAGGGGGGGGGCAGCCGCCCACCAGCTCATGCTGTCATCTCACACTCTCTCCACGCACGCAGGCAGCAGCACCGGTAGCATGGCCTCGCATCGCCGTCCTCCGCCGACCGCCGCCGCGCCGCCGCCATGACAGTGTTCCGTGTCCGTCCTCACCGGACGCTCTCTCCTTTCTCGACACTCGACGCGCGGCGACGCCCGACCGCCGACCCCGGCGCGCAAGCCTCACCCGCTGCCCGCCGTCGGCGGCGTCCGCAGCCAAGGTCATGGCAAGGTCACAAGCGACAGCTTGGTCACTGTTCGGCTTTCATCGTTCACGGCACCACAGTTAGTTCGACGCGTCGGACGGTCGTTTCCCGCGTGCGGTGACGGTGCTCCGCCCCGGGGCGGCCGGGGATACGCGATGGCGACATCACACGGTTGCCGTGACGACTCTACAAGAAGTTGAACTCCAGTGCTTGATGCAAAGCGGCCAGGTCGGAATGAGATCGGATCCTCCAGAATGGGATGTTCAACTGTCGAACACAAGAACAGTCACGATCAGCCATAATGGAAAAAACACCTTCGGCTTAACAGTGTCTACGCTATTGGGAATAATCAACTGAGAAAAAGTTCATGTCAAGACTAATATTAGAACCA
>NW_014577345.1:301680-303848 GCF_000485595.1 Priapulus caudatus
TCTCTCTCTCTCTCTCTCTCTCTCTCTCTCTCTCTCTCTCTCTCTCTCACCTAGACTGTATGATCTGCAGGGACTTGAGAGACAGTGACAGCCAGTTCTCTGTGAGTTGTTCGATCTCGGTGCGAAGGTTGAACCACTGGTCGCGCTTCGCCGGACCGATCAACCCTAAAATAACACATACACAGATGTCACAACCATCTCGATATAAAACACAAAGGTGTCATAACAAACATTCCGATACGGACACATACCTCCCACAACTCCAGTCCCCGAAATCGCACAGGTGTCACAAACATCTCGATATAACACAACATTACGATACAGATCAACAAATTATAAACATCACAAAACCGAAATAATATCAAGAGCTAATAATACCTTAAGGTAAGGTATATCAGGTATTATAAGGTATATATAAGGTATTATTAGCTCTTGATAATATACAGAATCACAAACACGTTAGCAGTAGAACTGAACTATGCGTGCGCGTGTGAGCGCGTTCTGCCTTGTAGTGACACTAAATGGCGCGCGTGTTCGCTAAGCACACGGCCCGCGGGGGAGCCACTATACACTGGTCTCACCTCCGACGTTGCTCCTGTAGCTGTTGTAGATCTCCTTTATGCGTCTGTAACGGAAAGCGAGCTTTCTCATCCAGTCGACGCCGCCGCGCACGCCCGTCGCGAGACACAGATTGGCGTTGGTGGCGGCCGCGTGGAAACCGTCGGTCGCGAAGTTGTAATTACTGCGTGAACAGACGAGAACAGAGATACTTTAATATTATTATTTTATTATCAGGTTGTATAGGACGGTCGGCAGGGGTGTATGACCGAGGATCATGGCCGAATGTCACTGACGTCATCGTCATGTCATTATTAGATATAAATCTTTGTTATATTATATGTTATAATATATGTTATTCATTATCAGGGTTATATTCTATATTATTCTATTATATTCAACATATTCTATACATTCTATTCTATTCTATTAATGTATTATATTATAGTTGATTATGTTCTTACTATTCTATAGAGATTATATTATGTATCACTCCATCATATAGATTGCATAATCATCATCGTGAAATCTACGCAAGAAACACATGTTTGCGATAACCAACACACCGATGACTCATCTTTGCCACGAAAATACTATCGACTGGGAAATGTGCCCCTCTATTACTGCTGATCTCAGTGTCTATTGCAGCCAACAACGGTGGTGCGCAACAAGTGGATGCAGATGGAGACATGAGGATGCATATAGACCGTGTTATTTATCGTGTCCTGACTTACTAACCTTAAGTCTTGTCCGTTGTCATCCGAGGACACGTCATCTATATGAACCTGGTCGCATTCCTTCAAAACAGAAACGAAAACAGGTATAGCAGCGTTGACAATCAGATTGATACCTCACGCACGTCCTCCTCGCGCGTCTCGTGTCTTAGAGAAACCAGGGTTAGGCTTAGGAGGTTCCCACAACCACGCCCTCGGCAATTCCTCCTCTCCCCCCAAAACGTGGGGCTTGTTATAAATAAAGTCGCCTCTCGTAAATATCGCCTTATAAATAAAACAGGTTGGCAGCTGCTATACGAGAGTTAGTTTTGCCCCCCTCCTGCTTCTGCTTTGTACCATTCATGCTATAGTGTGACCTTGATTTAGTAGCGTGTAGAATGAGGACCATACCGGACGGCAGAGGCCACTAACCAGCAGCATCTGCCCTGCTCAGAGTTCACAGCGAAGAAAACAGAAACACATGCTGACCGAAGGACAAAAAGTTCTTAATGATTTTGGGCGTCTCAGATGCGTTCGGCCATGTTGTTTTCCACGCGCGCTTAATTCGCACGGTTAATTCGCACAGCACCGTGGTAAGGACCGTCGCCTTGGCAACGACCACGCGTCGGTGTCCGTTGCTGGCCAGCGATCCACCGCGCATGCGTGGTCCGCCTGAAATGGCAGCCATTTTTATACGCAAGCGCTGCCGGGGGGGGTGCATTCACTATATGGCCAGAAGATTGTTGGTCTGGAAGTTAAAGGTGTACGCTGGCGTGTCTTCAGCTGCAACTGCTGATGCGTATGTGATGATGTCTGTAGCCATGGCAACGACCACTGTTGATGCGTGTGTGTGACGGTGTCTGTAACCACGACAACAGCCACGTATGCACCCACCCC
>NW_014577345.1:306119-309984 GCF_000485595.1 Priapulus caudatus
ACACACACACACACACACACACACACACACACACACACACACATACACACACACACACACACACACACAATTACGCGGAGAAATTCTTCTAATTCATAACGTCGGAGTTGAATATCAAGTGTAGTCTGCTTACGGGGAGAAATAGCACGGGCGGTAAAAACTACGCTCAACGCTGTTTTTTCGGCTCTCGAAAATGAATCAACATGTCTAGATTTTAAACGAAGTTGATAAAATACGGCAATCTTTTCTTGCCGACTTTACCACCAGACATCCCTGCGATGGGAGCCGATCTAACGGTTGTGACTTCTCAACATCGATTCGTGCCAATATATCTACTGTGTGCATCCGATCAAAATCAGGTCGATATAGTTTGAGAATTCAGGGACATAACCTCATAACATATATCATTCATAGTCCGAAGGTCTGTCCCGAAGAAGGGAGCTTGATATTCTAAAAGATATGAAGCTTTTCTACGGTAATCCACAGGGTGGTAGTCTGGCGGTCTCATAAATATTAGGCTCATCTTCTACTTCTTCTTCTTCTTCTGCTTCTTTGTTCTTTGTTCATTGTTCTTTGTTCTTTGTTCTTGTTCTTGTTCTTGTTCTTTGTTCTTGTTCTTGTTCTTGTTCTTGTTCTTCTTCTTCTTTTTCTTCTTCTTGTTCTTCTTGTTCTTCTTGTTTTTGTCCTTCTTCGTCTTCGTCTTCTTCTTCTTCTTCTTCTTCTTCTTCTTCTTCTTCTTCTTCTTCTTCTTCTTCTTCTTCTTCTTCTTCGGGACAGTCCATTGGACTATGAATGGTATCTGTTATGGGGTTATGTCTCCGAATTCTCAAACTGTCTACCGGATTTTGGTCGGCTGCGCACAGCAGATATATTCCTGCCTCGTCGACGTTCGAAAGTCACAACCGGATTTACCACTATGGCGGCTAGCAGCGCCACCTGCACTCGAGCCGACGAGCGGCCGACAGCGACGCAGTAAGACGTACCTCTAGATCGTTGAAGAATAAATGGTGGTCGGCTAGATTGAAGATCATCTCTTCCATGCGCAGTCCTAGCGTCATCGCCTGCTGAGGGTCCTGTAACAAGCGTGAGAGATGAGCTTAGTACGATGCAGTGAGGACTAATGTAGTGTGTGTGTGTGTGTTGTGTTGTCGCGTGTGCGTAGTGTGTGGTGGTGTGTGTGGTGTTGTTGCTTGTTGTGTGCTGGCAGTGTGGCGTGCCTCGTGTGTAGTGTGGGCAGTGTGTGGTGTGTGTCTGTGGTGTGGTGTGCGTGCGTTCGGCGTGCAGGGCGTCGATAGCGTGCTGTGTGTGTGGGGCAGTGTGCCGTGCGTGCGGCGTGCTGTGTGTGCTTGTGTATGTGTGTGTGTATGTTGTGTGTGTGTGTGTGTTGTGCGTGCGTGTGTTGGTGGTGTGTCGTGCGACCCGTGCGTGGGCGTGCGTGTGTGTGCGTGTAAAAGAATAGGAACGGAGTCGAGATAGACATTGGCCTCTCGGTAGAATCGCGCTGGTTGTCAGCACCACGCCGCCGGACATTCAGTAAAGTGAAAGGCGCCCAAAATCACACTGCTCGCACGCCGTCCGTCGCTCTGCTGGCTCTCACAGTGGTTCTCCCTCTACCAGTATTTCTTTCCATTCACACGCGCAGCATGAGAGCATCAGTATGGTAGCAGCGTGAGGGCTTGGCGAGCGCTGTCTACCACCTCGCTACTAGCGTGGCATTTCTTGGGGTCTGGTCCTCTACGGCCCCGCACTGCTTTATTGGCAGCAAACGAGAATATTGTTCCAAACCATGTAAGAGCAGCTGCCACTGGCTGCCAGTCAGCCCGCGCTGTGCGTGGATGGATCACCGACGGAGAGATGCGTGCGTGCGTGCGTGCGTGCGTGCGTGGCGTGTTTACGTCGCGTGTGTGCGTTTAGGTGCGTTGTTGGTGCGCGTGTGTTGCGTTCGTGCGTTGTTGTGTGCGTGCGTGTGTATGCATGTACAGCGCTCGGGTATGGGAAGCCGGGACTAGCAAGGCACTTATATACTTATTAAGGCATTTATTAGTTATTACTATTATTGTATATACTTATCGGGACTTACGCTCTACCGATATAACAAGCACACCAGCGCATTAGCTCGCAGTCGGCGATGAAGACGGCTGGCGGTGCAGCTAGCAGCCACTCAAGCCACGCAGCGACAGCAGGCAGCACCGCCACCTAACCTACTCTGCCACCGCCACCGCCGCCTACCACCACCACCACCACCTGACCACCTACCACCACGTCACCACCACCACTACGCACCTACCGCCACCAATCGGCCACCACCACCCACCACCTGCCAGCCAACCCGACACCACCACGCACCACCGACCCCGACCTACTACCATCCGACCATCCGTGCAACCGGCATCCACACCACCACCACCAGCACCACACCATCCCCACCACCGAGTCACACCGACCAACCCATACACTCAACTCTGACCACCACAACCACCAACACCACCACTCGACCAACACTCAAACGCACCAGCACACCACACCACCGCTCACGCACTGCCTACCAACCAACCACCACCACCAAACAGACCACCGACCTACCTAACCGCCGCAACGGCACCACCTACCTATCCACACCGTAGCACACGATCGTGTCTAACGCAATAATTTACGATAGTTTAAACGAGCCGGTACAAGACGCACGCCCTTCGACTCACTTCCAAACTCCGCTCCCTTCGCGAACGTGTTCTGCGCTATAAAAAGAACTGTCCGCACGAAAAAAACAACAACCCAGTGATGTATGCGTGTCACAGGAGGAGGCGGCGTTGCCATGGGCAACGAGGGCACGACGTGACAAAGGACACGAGGAGGTAAGAAGGATGGGAGAGCGAGGAAAACAGACGGGGAAGGAAGAGGAAGAGGGTGAGAGAGATGGGGGAAGGAAGAGGGAGACGGAGAGGGAAAGCAAGGAAGAGAGATAGAGCGATGGGAAAGGAAGAGAGCGAGAGGGATGGGGAAGGGAAATGGAGAAGGAGAGGGAGAGGTAGAGGAAGAGGAAGAGGGAGAGGGAGAGGGAGAGGGAGAGGGAGAGGGAGAGGGAGAGAGAGAGAGAGAGGGACAGAGAAAGAGAGAGGGAGAGATAGAGAGAGAGAGGGAGGGAGGGGAAGATAGAGAAAGAGAGAGGAAGAGGGAGAGATAGAGAGAGAGGGAGAGAGGGAGGGAGGGGGAGGGGGAGAAAGAGGGAGAGAGAGGGATAGAGAGAGAGAGAGAGGGAGGGAGGGAGAGAGAGAAAGAGGAGACGTGAGGGTGTGAATTCTGACTGCTAGCTAGGCGACATGGTCCCGTACCCACATCGCGCGCCTCTGTCTTTCATGTGTTTTCCCTCTCCCTCTCTCTCTCTCTCTCTCTCTCTCTCTCTCTCTCTCTGTCTTTCGATCTCTACCTGTACCACTACCTCTTCTCTCTCCCCCCCTCTCTCTGTTTTCCGCCTGCAGCAGCAGCAGCAGCAACATCACCACCACCACCACCACGCACGCAGCAGCAGCAGCAGCAGCAGCAACAGCATCACCACCACCACGCACGCAGCAGCAGCAGCAGCACCACCACCACCACCACCAAGTACCACGCACGCTGCAGCACGCACGCAGCAGCAGCAGCACACTCTGCTCACACATACGCTGTCAATTTGCGCTCTGTTTTGTGTTATTTAATAATTTTATGCACCACGCCGCATTGATGCATACCACAGCAGCAGCAGCAACAGCAGCAGCAGCAGCAGCGATCACAGGGTCGTAGTCATAGTAGAATATGCATCTAATTAGCTGAGATATATTGCAGGAAGGAAGTGCAAGAACCCGCAACGACCCTCCCGCGAGAGAGAGGG
>NW_014577345.1:310598-311102 GCF_000485595.1 Priapulus caudatus
GATGATATAAAATGATATAAGATGATATAAGATGAAACAAGGAGAAATTTCACCCGCCTACATTCTGCCATTAACAATCACTGGCAAAGAATCACTGCAGATTAAACACTGGATACTTCGCAAGCACGCACAGGAGCGTGGACTGAAGAATGCGATAAAAACACAATGGTTCCGCAATAGAACCCCAATATCATGAGAAGAGCAGACGAATTTTTTTCCCACCAGGAGGACCCGTCGTAATATGGTTGCTTAATGAGACAGGGTTGCGACCCGATCCCCACACACTACCAAAACCTTGGCGATACTGAAACTTTTACTGAACTTGACGATGATAACTTGACGATGATAACTGCCCCTCACACCTGAAGCTTCTCATCGCAACGCATCGCACTCCATCACCATAGCAACGCATCACCAGCACGTGCATTATCATCATCATCATCGTCATCATCATCATCATCATCATCATCATCTTCGTCATCATCATCATCATCATCATCATCA
>NW_014577345.1:311420-317218 GCF_000485595.1 Priapulus caudatus
AAAGAGAAGAGCGAAAGAGCAAAGCAGGAGAGGAAGAAAGAGACAATGAGACAAGAGAGAGAGAGAGAGAAGAGGAGAGAGAGAGAGAGAGAGACGAACGAGAAAATATAGAATAAAGTACAAGCGAGAGAGAGAGAGAAGAGAGAGAGAGAGAGAGAGAGAGAGAAGAGAGAGAGCGAGAGAGAAGAGAGAGAGAGCGAGAGAGAGAGAGAGAGAGAGAGAGAAAGAGAGAGGAAAGAGAGAGAGAGCAAGAGAGGGAGAGAGAGAGAAAGAGAGCCAGAGAAGGAGAGAGAGAGAGAGAAAGAGAGCGAGAGAGAGAGAGAGAGAGAGAGAGAAGAGGAGAGAGCCAGCGAGAGCTTCTCTGTGTGAACAACCACTTGCCCCACACAGCAGCAAGCAGCAGCATCAGTGGCAACACGCACGCAGCGGGAAACATCGTGTCGAGCTCTCGCCCGCGCGCGACTTTTTGCGGCCTCTTGTTGTTTTCGGGAAGTGTCCCGTGGCGCCGACCGGCGTCCGGTTACCGCGCTCTGAGACGCGCGAATGGACAAGACGCAGCAGAAAAAGCGTGGCAAGCCTCCCGCAGCTCAGCGGGGATTGCCGGAGGCCACGCACGCGTACGCGCGGGCTATTGTGAAAGTTAAGTTTAAGGCGCGGACTATCGCTGCCATAGCATACGCAAAACAAAACTCGCCGAGCAGGAGGGGAGGAACGGGAGGAGGGGAGAGCAGGGAAGGGAGGGGGAGATACAAGGGGAGGGGAGGGACGAGAGGGGGAGAGGACGGGGAGGGAGGGAATGCAGGGGAAGGTGGAGGGGCATAGAAAGGGAGGCGACATCAACAGAAATTCGCGCGTTCTTTCAAAAACAAGCGAATCAAAACAACCATAACATCCCCACCACCGTGCACGTTTGAGGTAACGAGTATCTCTCTCTCTTTCTTCCTCTCTCTCTTCTCTCTCTGTCTCTCTCTCTCTCTCTCTTTCCTTCTCTCTCTCTCTCCCTCTTCTCTCTTTGTCTCTCTCTCCCTCTTCTCTCTCTGTCTCTCTCTCTCTCTCTCTATCTATCTCTCGCTGGGTGTGTGCGTCACAGTCACAACATGGCGACGTCCCACCGCTCCTGTTTAAATTTGCATAAACGCGACGGACAATACCGCACGAGACGTCCCTCTCAGCCAGTCAAAACATGCGAAGATGCCCCGTTGCTAATGTTTGCATCATTTGCTGCATGAATGGGATGGAGTGGATGCTGGATCTAAACAGACGAGATCACGCGTCACCATGACAACCCTACGTAGTGTTACTTCTTGCAATTATATGTGCATTTCTGGTGGCCGGATTTATTAATGAAATCGTGTATCTATGGATGGAATGTCGGTGGAGGGAGGCTGTGATTTCTCTTCGTATTACACGTTGAATAAATTTCGATACATCAATAGTAAACACATCTGACTTTGTGCGGTTGGTAGAGCAGAGCCATATGGTTCGTATAACACTGCGCTGTCTGATCATATAAGCGCGTACAGACAGCTCGCTTGTATACAAAACCCCCCTCCCTCCCCTCCCCCTCTCTCCCCTCCCCCTCTCTGTCTCCCGTCCCCCTCTCTCCTCTTCCTCCCTTCCCCCTCTCTGTCTCCCGTCCCCTTCTCTCCCTTTCCTCTCGTCCCCCTCTCTCCTCTTCCTCCCTTCCCTCTCTCTATCTCCCGTCCCCCTCTCTCCTCTTCCTCCCTTCCCCCTCTCTGTCTCTCGTCCCCCTCTCTCCCCTTCCTCCCCTCCCCCTCTCTGTCTCTCGTCCCCCTCTCTCATCTTCCTCCCCTACCCACTCTCTGTCTCCCGCCCCCTCTCGCGCCTTCCTCCCTTCTCCCTCTCTGTCTCCCGTCCCCCTCTCTCCTCTTCCTCCCCCCNAGAGAGCGAGAGAGAGAGAGAGAGAAGAGAGAGAGAGAGAAAAGAGAGAGAGAGGCAAGAGAGGAGAGCAGAGAGCAAGAGAGCTAAAGAGGCAATGAGGAGAGAGAGAGAGAGAGAAGAGAGAGAGAGGAGAGAGAGAGAGAGCAGGAGAGAGCCAGGCGAGAGCTTCTCTGGTGTGCTAACAAACCATCTCCCCACACCAGCAGCAGCGCAGCACTCAGTGCAACACGCACGCTAAGCGCGCGAAACATCGGTGCGAAGCTCTCCGCCCGCGCCGCGTACTTGTTTTTGCGGGCCTTTGTTGTTTCGGAAAGCTGTCCTGGGTCGGCCGATCCGTGCGTCGGTTACCGCCTCTAGGACGCCGCAATCGGACAAGACGCCCAGCCAGAAAAAAGCGTGCGCAAGCTCCGCAGCCCTCAGCGCGGATTTGCGAGCACGCAGACGACGCGCGGGCTTGTGTGAAAAGGTTAAGTTTAAGGCGGCGAGCTATCGGCTCCATTAGCATGACGAAAAACAACTCGCGAGCGCGGGGATGAACGGAGGAGGCGGAGGGAAAGGGAGTCTGGAGGGGGAAGATACAAGGGGAGGGGAGGGGCGGAGAGGAAGGAGGGGAGGAGAGAGGGAAGGAGAGCGAGGAAAGGGGGGAGGGGAGGGGAGAGGAAGAGAGAGACGCAGGGGGGGGGGGGGGGGGGTGACAGTGAGGCAGGGGCAGGGGATGGATTAGGAGGGGGTGGGGCGGACTATCAAGCAAGAAATTCGCGGCTTCCTTTAAAAACAACATAACATCCCCACCACCGTGCACAGTTTGAGGTAACTGAGTCTCTCTCTCTTCTCTTCTCTCTCTCTCTCTCTCTCTCTCTCTCTTCTCTCTCTCTCTCTCCTCTTCTCTCTCTCTCTCTTTCTTCCTCACTCTCTTCTCTCTGTATCTATCTCTCTTTCCTTCTCTCTCTCTCCCTCTTCCTCTCTCCATCTATCTCTCGCTGCGGTACTGTGTGCGTCACCAGTCACAACAATGGCGACTCGTCCCACAGCTCCTGTTTAAATTGGCATTATAAACGCGACGGACAATAACGCCACGCAGACGTCCTTCAGCAGTTAAAAACGATGCGAAGATGCCCGTTGCTAATGTTTGCATCATTTGCTGCCATGAATGTGATGGCAGTGGATGCTGCCTGGATCTAAAACATACGAAGATCACGCTTTCACCTATGACAACCTAACGTAGTGGTTTACTTTTGGCGCCAATTACTATGTGCAATTTCTGGTGCGCGGATTATTAATGAAATCGACGTATCTATGGATCGAATGTCCGGTGGAGGGAGGCTGTGTAGTGTTCTCTTCGTATTCACACGTTGAATAAATTTCGATACTTCAATAGTAAACACATGGTGACTTTGTGCGGTGGTAGAGCAGCCATATGGTTCGTATAACACTGCGCTGTCTGATATTATAAGGCGTACAGACAGCTCGCCTTGTATATCAAAACCCCCTTCCCCCCCTCCCCCCTCCCCTCTCTGGTTCCGTACCTCTCTCTCTTCCTTCCCTTCCCCCTCTCTGTCCTCCGTCCCTTCTCGCTCGTTCTCTCGTCCCCCTCTCTCCTTTCCTCCCCTTTCCCCTCTCTATCTTTCCCGTTCCCTCTCTCCTCTTCTTCCCTTCCCCTCTCTTGTCTCTCTCCCTCGTCTCCCTCTTCCTTCCTTCCCCTCTCTGCTCTCGTCCCTCCCCCTCTTCTCCTTCCTCTCGTCCCTCCTCTCTCCTTTCCTCCCCCCTTCCTCTCTCTAATCTCCCGTCCCCCTCTCTCTTCTTCCTCCCTTCCCCCTTCTCTGTCTCCCGTCTTCCGCCCTCTCTCCTTTCTCCCTCCCTCTTCTCTGTCTCTCTTTCCCCCTCGCATCTCTCCTTTCCTCTCGTCCCCCCCTCTCTCTCGCCTCCCTTCCCCTCTCTGTCCTCCGTCCCCTCTTCTCCCCTTCTCCCTCCCCCCTCTGATCTTCCCCGCTTCCCGTCTCTGCTCTCGTCCCCCTCTCTCCTCTTCCGCCCTTCCCCCTCTCTATTCTCCCGCTCCCCTCTCCTCTTCCCTCCTTCCCCCTCTCTATTCGCCGTCCCCCTCTCTCTCTTCCTCCCTCCCCCTCCTATCTCCGTCCCCTCTCTCCTCTTCCGTCCCTTCCCCCTGTCTCTAATTCCGTCCCCCTCTCTCCTCTTCCTCCTTCCCCCTCTCTGATCTCTCTCCCCCCCTCTCTCCGGCTTCTTCCCTTCCCCCTCTTCTCTTGTCGCTCTTCCTCCTCTCTCCTTTCTCTCGTCCTCCCTGCTCTCCTCTTGCCTCCCCTTCCTCCGCTCTCTGGGGGGATCTCCCGTTTTTCTCTCCCTCTCGCCTCTTCTCCCTTCCCCCCTTGTTCTCGTCCCCTCTCCTTCCTCTTCTCATCCCCCTCTCTGTCTCTGTCCCCTCTCTCCTTTCCTCGCGTCCCCCTCTCTCCCTCTTCCTCCTGCCCCCTCTCTGTCTCCGTCCCCTCTCTCTCTTCCTCCCTTTCCCCTCTCTGTCTCTCGTCCCTCTCTCCCCTTCTCTCCTTTCCCCCTCGCTGTCTCTCGTCGCCCCTTCTCTCCTTTCCTCTGTCCCCCTCTCTCCTCTCCTCCCCTGCTCCCTCTCGGTTTCCCGTCCCCTCGTCCCTTTCCTCCTCTTCCTCCTCTCGTCTCTCGTCCCCTCTCTCATCTTCCTCCCTGCCATTCTGTCTCCCGCCCCCTCTCGCGCCTTCTCCTCCCTTCTCCCTCTCTGGTACTCCCTCCTTCTCTCCTCTTCCTCCCCCTCTCTGTCTCTCGTCCCCCTCTCTGTCCGCCCCCTCTCGCGCCTGCTCCCTTCTCCCCTCTCTGTCTCTCGTCTCCTTCTCTCCCTTCCCCTCTCTCTATCTCGTCCCCCTCACCCACTTGCTTCGATGTACATCTCGCTTTCTGTGATCCCATCTCTGCCGTATACCCTCTTTTTTCCGTCCCCTCCTCTCGCACCCTCCTCGTACTCGTACTCCTACTCGTACCCGCCTCGTTTGCGTGCTTCGTCGTTCACACCTCCCCAGCACCCCTTCCTATCTCCCTGCCTGCGCCCACTTCGCTGCTGCCGCCTGGCTAGGTGCATCTGCAGCTGATAACGTCGTAGTAAACCAAGTGGGAATGCGATCCGCTCGTGTAGCAATCCATCGTTCTCCTATTCATGAATCCCTCTCGCGCGCTCTCTCTCTCTCTCACACACTCTCTCTCTCTCTCACACTCTCTCTCTCTCTCTCTCTCTCTCACACACTCTCTCTCGCCCCTCTCTCGCCCCTCTCTCTTGTTCTGCAGTTAGTAACTCCACGAGTCTTGGCGAGAGCATCGGGAACACTCGCGCATGCGCGTGTCGTTTTTCTATTCGTTCCATATTTACGGCTGTGATGCGCAAGGGGGTAGCAGCGTGCCACGGAAGATGTGGGCGGGGGAGTGGGAAGGAGTGCCGTAGAGGGTGCGGGATGGGAGGAGAGATGCCGTGGGTGTGTGGAGGGGGGGGGCGTGGTACAATGGGTGGGTGGTGGGTGATGGGAGGTGTGTGGGTGGGAGTGCAGTAGGGTGTGTTGACTGGGACAGTGTTGGTGGATGGGGATGAATGGATGGGTATGTTGGTAGGGTGAATGGATGGAGTGGATTCTGCGCGTGTGACAATATTCTCTCTACTGCAGTACAGTTTCGTTAGAGCATCACGGGCCACATCGCGTGAATATCAAGCTTCACGCTTAAAAACAACCTGTCGCATGCGGAGCATTTCACAGAGAGACAGAGAGACAGAGAGAGGGAGAGCGAGTGAGAGAGAGAGAGAGAGAGAGCAGGGGGAGAGAGCGAGAGAGGGAGAGCGAGTGAGAGAGTGTGAGAGAGAGAGAGAGAGAGAG
>NW_014577345.1:317458-319370 GCF_000485595.1 Priapulus caudatus
AGAGTGAAAGATGATGATGGTTTCATCCAGATCCCACACGAATACCCGCTCCAGGTCGTTCTCGGGGCCGGGGGAGGGGTTGTTCTGCCGCCGGCCTCGTCCACCACGCCCTCGAGCTGCGCGCGCGGGAAAAACAACAATGGAACAGTGTTTACAATACAATTAAAAAAACACAATGGCACAGTGTTTACAATACAATTAAAAAAACACAATGACGCAGTGTTTACAATACACTTAAAAAACACAATGGCGCAGTGTTTACAATACAATTAAAAAAACAATGGCGCAGTGTTAGAAATACAATGCACGAAAAACAATAGCAGAATATAATATAATAAACAGTATAGAATATATACACGATGCGACAGGTCGATTTTCCGGGACCATTTCTTTCTCATAGAATGAAAACCTAGTGCGTGGGTAACAATTGTAGAGGGCGTCTGTTAGGGCGATGATACTGATGCTACGGCCATGTTGATTATAAGCACCACGAGAGAGTTATGACGTCATCACGTACGCGGCGTCACACGTGTGACGACATGGTAACTACTCTAAATTCTGACGTCAGCGAAAATAACGGTGATATGACACTTTGAGAAGGTCGCCAACCAAGAAGGTCGAAGATGCCGCCAGGCATTCGAGTGGTCCCCCGGCTACTGATACTGACTGACACTTACATCTGGTGCCGTTGCTTGGCTCGCACTTGATAGGTGGAGAAGGCGTTTCTGTCAACGAAGAAGAGAATCCTTCTGCAAGAGTGCGAAAGAAAAGATAAGAGCGATGATCGGGGCTTCATCGGAGACAAGTCGCAGCGCAAAACACATGTAGCTCTTCACATTTTCATTCTCGCGGCAATAGAAGTTGGCATATCATGGTTTTGTGTTTACTCAAGTGGTTCCACTTCGCTGAAAAACCGCGCGCGCAACCAACCGACACGAACTCCAAAAGGTGTCTTAGTCTTAGTCGGTGTATTGCAAGATATCGTTTCAGTAAAATGGCGAGAGCGCTTAGCGAGCGTGAAGGGAAAACAAAGCCAGGATTTCCCCGCACTCTTGTCACTGTAGCAAGAATATATACGCCAGCCTAGCCTGCCAGACCAGTATATTATATATATAGGTTGTCATTTTATAGCCTGATGGAGAGAGATAATTCTCGAAAGCTTGCTGATTATAATTAACACCTAATTAATTTAACATCTTATATATTCTATTTTTCTACATTTATTTTCATATCTACATGGGTGTTCGTGTGTTTTTACTTCTCTCTCTCTCTCTCTCTCTCTCTATATATATATTATATAACATATCATAATTATCATAATATATTAGGATATTAGGTAGAAACGAGATATATCATCGTTAGGTTGTATTAGCAAATCCATCATGGCCGCCAAGCAACACAACAGACGTACGGTGGATCAAAACGAGTTAAAGTTTCCGAGCTAACGAAATTAAAATAAAGAACTAATAAAGAACGTTGGGCAGACGAACATGCCACGTCTCCGTTGACGACCGCGTCACGCCCAGTTCATTTACGGCGCCAATTTTCTCTCGACTGATTAATTAACTAGTTATAACCAGGAGCGGACAATATGTGCCTAGTATAGCGGGAAACAACGCCTTCTGGCGATCGCATGAAAAACGAGCAGTAAAATCCCCCTCCCCCTTGATCGAGGCGTAAAATTAAGGATGCTGACTCAATAAATGGGTTCGTACGATGTGGCGCACGGAGCGAGTATCACCACATGTGTCTACCGTGTGACGACCGTGATTCAAGCCGAGTTGCACGACGTCGCCCGTGCGCATGCGCGCATCGTATAGTCGCCACCCTCGCCCCGACACCACCGCAGTGGAGAAATGCTACTAAGTACCAAATTTGCTAAGATCACCGTATAATATATATATATATATAT
>NW_014577345.1:319959-321668 GCF_000485595.1 Priapulus caudatus
AAGTCGAAGATGTGTATCTGCCGGACGGTGGGGGGGGAGGGTGCGGTGGGAGGTGACCTAGGAAGCGGAGGAATAAGGATGAGAGGAGAAGGAGAGAGAAGAGATATAAGGAGAGAGAAGAGAGACATAAAGAGACAGAGATGCAGAGAGAGACAGAGAGAGAGAGAGAGAGAGAGAACGAAAAGAAAGAGAGAGGGAGAAGAGAGAAAGAGATTGAGATAGTGGGGAGTCTGTCTGTGTGTGCGTGCGTGCGTGCGTGCGTGCGTGCGTGCGTGCGTGCGAGATTGAGATAGGGGAAGTCTGTTTGTCTGTGTGTGTGTGCGTGCGTGCGTGCGTGCGTGCGTGCATGCGTGCGTGTCTGCATCTGTATGTGCCTGTAAATGCTTCAGAACAGCTTGGCTACACGCGTCTAGACACATCTGCTGCTGTCGACATTTTAATCCAATTTCGGCTGATTCAAACGCGAAGAATGCATTCGACCTAAAAAACTTAAATCTTAATCAATTGAACCGTAGGCCCCCAGCTCACAGGGGCGGGGGAGGAAGGGCCCCGCAGGGGGCACGGAAGGAAGGGCCCCGCAGGCGGGCGTGGGAAGAAGGGCCCCGCTATGAGGGTACTCGCGGAGAACGCCTGTGCTCTCTCTAGAAAGCGCCACGTCGCCCGCGCTCCCGCTAGAGGGCGCAACATCGCCTGCAGTAGAACCGCACGCAGGTCGGGGCGGGAAGGGGGCTGAGAGCGGGCCAGGGAGAGGGTGGGGCTGAGAGTGGGCCAGGGAGAGGGTGGGGCTGAGAGCGGGCCAGGGGGAGGGGGCTGAGAGCGGGCCAGGGGGAGGGGGCTGAGAGCGGGCCAGTCCGCACACGTGGCGGCAGGGGAGGGGAGGTTGCGATCGAGTGAGGGGGAGCTACTGTCAGGAGTAGTACATACCTGGCTGGTCGGTGGGGACGCTCGTGTTGCTATGGTGTGCTTCGCAGAGGCCGCGCGCGGCCGCGCTCATGTCTAGATGCAAGCGCGGAGGATGCTGCGAGGCGTGATCTACATGCGCGGTGCCATGAAACAAACGCAAATAAAGTGTAAGAGGCAACACGTAAACTGGGTAGCGGGCAAGGGTGGGGCGGGAGTGGAGGGTGGGGCAGGGCGATCGTGGGGCGGGTGTGGATGGGTGGGGCGGTGGTGGTGGGGGTTGGTGTGTGGAGGGTCTGTAGAGAGTAAGAGGTAACAGTACGGGTAATAACAAAAGTAAAAATAAAGTGTAAGCGGTAACACGGAAACTGATAGCGGACGGGCGGGCCGGGGTGGTGGTGGATGGGTGGGGTGGGGTGGGGGTGGACGCAAGCAGACGTTATACGGGTATCAAGCGATGAGCTGGAGTTGTTAGCATCTCAAATAGTCATCGTGACTTACTGCTAACTATTGGTGGCAGAACATAAGCGATAATGAGCCTCTGGTGTGTGTGTGTGTGTGCGTGCGTGCGTGCGTGCGTGCNAGTGTGAAGCTGTGGACTTAATGTAGATAGAGTGTGAAGCTGTGGACTTAATGTAGATAGAGTGTGAAGCTGTGGACTTAATGTAGATATAGTGTGAAGCTGTGGACTTAATGTAGATAGAGTGTGAAGCTGTGGACTTAATGTAGATATAGTGTGAAGCTGTAGACTTAATGTAGATAGAGTGTGAAGCTGTCCACTTAATGTAGATAAGTGTGAAGCTGTAGAC
>NW_014577345.1:322653-323186 GCF_000485595.1 Priapulus caudatus
TGTGAAGCTGTGGACTTAATGTAGATAGAGTGTGAAGCTGTGGACTTAATGTAGATAGACTATGAAGCTGTGGACTTAATGTAGATAGAGTATGAAGCTGTGGACTTAATGTAGATAGAGTATGAAGTTGTGGACTTAATGTAGATAGAGTGTGAAGCTGTGGACTTAATGTAGATAGAGTGTGAAGCTGTGGACTTAATGTAGATAGAGTGTAAAGCTGTGGACTTAATGTAGATAGAGTGTCAAACTGTGGACTTAATGTAGATAGAGTGTAAAACTGTGGATTGAATAGCAAACTATGGAGCCATGAAAAGAATAGCGTGGAACGTGCTTGGGAAAGAGTAATTTCTTTCTTAGGGCATGCATCACATCTAACACACACGCGCGCGCGCACGCGCGCACACACACACGCAGACACACGCAGGCCGACACACACGCGCACGCACGCACGCATGCGCGCGCACACACACACACACACACACACACACACACACACACACACACGACACACACACACACACACACACACACAC
>NW_014577345.1:324948-325555 GCF_000485595.1 Priapulus caudatus
GGAGGGGGGGGAGAGATGCGGAGAGGCTGCTCCGCGTATCTGGGACCGACATCATATATCATTATATCATCATCATCCCCCCGGCAATGTGCCGCCGTGCGACAGGATACGGTAAGCGGCAAAATGCGGCAAAAACGCGGCAAAAACTCGGCAAAAACGCGGCAAAAACGCGGCAAAAACGCGGCAAAAACGCGGCAAAAACGCGGCAAAATGCGGCTAAAACGCGGCGACAGATAAAACAACGCTGCCATTGTCCCGCGCGCGCGTTGACACGATAATCGATTGTTTGCCAACTTGCGACTGCGCGTGCGCAATGCGGTCGCTCATTTAATGGCGCACAGGGGCAATTTGTGTCAATTGTGATTTCGCTACCTTCCCATAGTTAGGGAAGAGTACATTGGAGATTATGTATATAAACCGTAGCATGTCCGTGCAGAAAAATAACCTCGTAGAGATCAATCTCCACTTGTTTGAAGGAGAGAAAGAGAGAGAGAGATAGAGATAAAGTGATAGAGGAGGAGGACGAGAGGGAGAGAGAGACACAAACAGAAAGGGAGAGAGTCTGAGTGAGAGAGAGAGAGAGAGAGAGGGAGAGAAACCGAAGCGA
>NW_014577345.1:327068-330084 GCF_000485595.1 Priapulus caudatus
AGAGAGAGAGAGAGAGAGAGAGAGAGAGAGAGAGAGAGAGAGAGAGAGAGAGCGAGAGAGAGAGAGGGAGAGAGAGAGAGGTTGATAGATAGAAGAGCGGTGCGAATGACATTGCACGCGGCAGGCGTGGCTTTGCCCTTCATTTCTTACAAACACGAGCAGCAGCTCTCCGTGCGTTTAGAAGTAGAACGCATGTTGGTGCAGATCGTAGTAGACGGTTTAATCGCCGCGAGAATTCACTCAGGCATCCTAGGTTTCCTAGCGTGATAATATTTACTCTCGCACACGCGCCACATAGACATCACGTTCCTCTGTTTTATCCGCGCATGACCAAAAACGTCCGTTCGGGAAATTCCTCAAGATCAGCCGAAGGTTCGAAACAAGAGTGTGCATGCGTAGCCGTGGCGGAAGGAAGAATTAATATCGAGGGGGAAGTTGCGTGATTGCCACACGCACACTGTCACGGGTATAATTAGCACAAGCTAAATCTCTATCGCAAAAAGAAAAATATCCAATAACGAAGTACAACGAAACGAAGAAGTAGTNAGAGAGAGAGAGAAAGAGAGAGGGAGGAAGAGCGAGAGCGACAGCGCCCAATTTTAAAATTAAAACACTTAACGGCGGCGTCGCTCAATCTCGCATCTGCATCGAATTTACACAATCAGTTAATTGGTTTATCGACATTCGACTCGATCTGAGAACGCCGAGTCGTTGAGGTTTTATCGCTGGAAGCGCGTCTAGTAAGAAACGCTGACTTCTTACGGCGGCGGCGGCTAAACATAGTATGGTAGTGCCGCCGCCGCGAGCAGAAGAGAGATGCTGATGGTTACACTGACAGCAGAGTGACGGCGCCTCTGTTATAGCGATCTGAAGCTGCAATGTAAGCTGACGAGGAGGAACACGCTTACATACACGCTTACACGCGCACGCACACACACACACACGCGCGGACGCATGCACGTACACACAAGCTCACACTCACGCGCGCACGCACACACACACGCACACACACACACCACGAACGCACGCACACACGCAGACGCATGCACGCACATACATACATACACACACACACATGCACGCACACACACGCACACACACACGCACACACACACCCANGAGAGAGAGAGAGAGAGAGAGAGAGAGAGAGAGAGAGAGAGAGAGAGAGAGAGAGAGAGAGTATTGCTGCCTCGCTCGCAACAAATCTCATCGCTTCTGAACATTTCTCTTCAGCGCGTACTTCTTTCCTCGCCGGATAAAAATAGCAGCCATCATCATCATCATCGTCGTCGCTGCCGCCGCCGCACGCGAGGCGACACGCCCTCCCTCGTTCCCGCCGCGCTCTACTTCTCCTCCTCCTCCTCCTCCTCCTCCTCCTCCTCCTCCCCCTGCTCGCCCCTCCCTCCGACACAGTTTTTTCCCCGCAGTGTAGATTCTTTTTCGCGCGCGAGGAAAATTATGACACAAGCGCAACCGCATGAAAAACAATTTTCTCATATAAATTGCAGTAGGAGAGAGGGAAGGTAATCCTGGTCTATAAACATCGGTGATTACGCTGGGTGAACTAAAGCACTCAGACGCCGAAAAATATCTGCTGAATTGCAAGGAATCAATCTCTTGAAATTAGTAGATAATTTAGCCGTTGTCAAAAAATTTTTATTAGTATGATTAGTCATGGATGTAACTTGATCTGGTAGACCATTCATTGATGTAAACATCATGAAGTTACGAGGATGGAAAATCGTAGCTTATCCTGTCGTAAGTTTACGACAGCTAGAACTCTCTCGGGGTCTTACCCCAGCTATCAAGCAACGATTACAAGAACGAAATCACACAACAAAATTATAGTTACTTTGACGCTATATGTTCAATTATTCGCCATAATACCTATTTCTTAGAAATCCTGTATTTCTAATAAAAAACAGGTCGGTAACACCATCTCACCATCGCAAATAAAAACAACCGTTCACAAAGGAGGCGATTGTTTTCTTATTGTCTTGTTGTTCTCTTGTTTTCCATGTTTTGTTTCTGAGTCATGACGCCCGCATCCTGCGATACCACGTTTTGCAGTCAATATTATAATAAATATATATATTTCAACGTTAAATAAACGAACAAAGTTCACGAATGCACGAGTCATAGGACCCATTAGATCCTTTTAGGTTAGGTTCCTATGCGGAACCCGCGCGCGTGAAATATTACGTAGTTGATGAACGCTAACCAAAAGGTGTTTGCCGCGTCCGGTAACAATACAAAACAGAAACAAAGGAACAATAAGAAACAATACATTCGATTTACGATAATGCGGCTAAAATAAAATGGCGTCTGTAACAGAAACAAGAGCCGTGAAATAAATTCTACGTAGAAAAATTACACACACGACGTAGAACAAAAACGGGGAAGAGGAGGTTACCGCCTCTACGGGGGAATAAAGAACGAGGAAACTTCCAAAGCGGGGAAAAATGCGAATAATGAAAAAAATACAGAAAAATACAGAAGTGCGGGAGCACGACAAACACACGCAGACGACTAGCGATAGGCAATGCTTACCGGGCTCTGCTGGAACAGGCGTAAGCTGATATGTGGTCGTTGTTGAAGGCACTGTAGTTGCCGTGGCGACGCCTAACGACGAGCTGGGATTGGTTGCCGTCATGTAGGGGTAGTTCTGTGAGGGGTAGTAGGTAGGGTAGGCCGACTGCCCGTATGCGGGGTAGGCACTACTACTGTAGTCGATACCCTAGTGAGAGAAACACAGAAAGTGTGTGAGAGAAAGAGAAAGAGAAAGAGCGAGAGCGAGAGAGAGGGAGCGTGAGAGAGAGGGAGGGAGAGAGGGAGCGAGAGCGAGAGAGAAAGAGAGAGAGAGAGGGAGCGAGAGAGAGAGGGAGGGAGAGAGGGAGCGAGAGAGAGAGAGAGAGAGAGAGAGAGAGGGAGAGAGAGAGAGAGGGAGGGAGAGAGGGAGAGAGAGAGGGAGCGAGAGAGAGAGGGAGGGAGAGAGGGAGCGAGAGAGAGAGAGAGA
>NW_014577345.1:335860-337044 GCF_000485595.1 Priapulus caudatus
ATTTCTTAGTAACCAGCAGTGATATTGGACAAACTAATACGCGTTTGGCTATAAGGTAATGTACTTATTAACTACACAAGGTGCCAGTTACTGTAGCATTCGTTAAAATTGCATAATCGATGGTCGAATTATGCCTTTAAGATTAAGATCAAGAGCAGCTAGGTATTATTATTTCTTACTAAGATGGCCGACAGCGGACCGCGATGGCGGCCGACGCAAGGCAGGGTTAATGCGATTATGAAGCTTTGCTTACCTGTTATAATACTGCTGGAACTGTGAACTGTAGTCCTTGCTGTTCTGCAACGCTGCGAAACAGAAGAAGATAAGAGGATTATAAGCAACCGCACGCAAGTATCATCGTCATCGTCCGTGCCTGCGCACAGACGCGCGCACACGCATAAACGCACGCGCGCACGCACACGCATAAACGCACGCGCGCACGCACACGCATACATGCGTGTATACACATACAAACTCACACGCACACACGCACACAGACACACGCAAGCGCGCACGCACATGCACGCGTATACACACACGTGCGCGCGTGCGTACAAACACGCGCACTTCGAGTAAAAGCTGCACGAGAGAAGAGTCGCTCATCGCGTACAGATTCCTCTAAAGCCGTGCGGTTTTAAACCACCAACAGCCCCGCCCGACACGCACACCCGCCCGCATGCACGCACGCACGCAGACGCGCTCACCAGCGTTTGAAGTCACGCAACGCGCATCGACAAAACTCTCGACGCAAATGATCATCGCGCCGAATGCCGCTCGCCCGTCCGCCCGCCGTTTTATTCCCCGCGCGCGTGCACGAGAGAGAGAGATATATACATTCATGGATTTTTCCTAGCAGCTGCCCAAACTGTATGAATTCCTAAGTAAATTCTGTGCGGCGGTAGGTGGTCTGTGGCGGCGGGGGATGTGGCTGATGGAGCTAGCGGGAGTCAACGCACGACAATCACGCACTCAAAACAACAAACACTTTTCAATTATAACAGATAAATAGCAATCACTTTGAAGTTTGAAATTTTTAGCGCGCTGCCAGTTAATTGCGTAATTATCATTTCTTTGAAGTCGGCGCTCGTACGCGCGCGCGCCTGCACCTTTTCTTCGTTTCTCTCTCTCTCTCTCTCTCTCTCTCTCTCTCTCTCTCTCTTTGCGCGCTCTTTCTCTCTGTCTCT
>NW_014577346.1:0-5686 GCF_000485595.1 Priapulus caudatus
GGCGGCGTGTGTGCGCGCGCGCGCGCGCGTGTGTGTGTGTGTGTGTGCGTGCGCGCGCGCGGATGCGCGCCTATATGCGAGCGCGCGCGTGTGTATATATTGTCTTATCGGCGAGTTTTTGTTATACGTTTATACGTTTTAGGCGCAAACGCTGAAGAGCAGTCTTCAACTTGCGACACACCTCACTATTCCTGAGGAACTACAGGTGATTAATTATAAATGCTTCATTATAATACTTTAGATAAACTGAGTAACATTTACCCCTTGCTCTGCTTAAGTAAACTTTTCACTATAATAAATCTAATGTGCAAAAACAACAAGATTATTATTACTTCTCATGATAATGCTAATAACAATAATAAGAAAGTGAACAAGAAGAAAGAGAAGCAAAGGAAGAAGAAGAAGAAGAAGAAGAAGAAGAAGAAGAAGAAGANATCATCTTGAAGTGTTTGCTTTATTCTTTTACCCCTAATGAGACTAGAATTCCAGTTGATTCTTGACCTCATGGAAGCTTTTAATATAATAGAATATAAAGGATTAGAATAATAGTAGAATGTAATATTTAGATAGAAGGATTATTAGGGAGTTATATACCGATTTAATAATAAAATAAAAATATAATAAAATAAAGAGAAAAGAAAATATAAAGTATAAATCAAAAGAATCTAAATGTAGAAATATTAACCCTCAGAAATACAAGAAATATATTATAGACATAACATTAAAAAATAAGAAGAGGTATTTAGGTCTCTGTATGATAGAATCTTAGTTATATATTAAAGTAATACACCGCCATTCTCATCCGATTCATTCCCGTCGGCAACTTCAAGCAGTGGCCCTCCCAACACGTCATCGCGCCGCCCAAACGCGGACCCCCACTGGGACACAGGTATTTCGTACTGGGAACATACAATTCGTTTAGCTAGCGACTCTCGGAGGATTACGCACAAACACAAGCTAATTCAGAACCACATACTATGCAATCGGGTGCATGGGGAGCCCCCTCTTCCTACGTAGACTACCCATACTCGTTGTTGAAATTGTAAATTAGAGAGCAACGTCCTTTCGTCGCGAGTCGCTAGCGTGACAATCAAAAACAGAAATGCTGGGGGACTAAATTGTGACGTAAACATCAACCAATACGGTGGCGATCATGTGTTCTCCAGCTAGAAAGGTGTAGGAGAGCAGAGCGTGGGAGCCCCGTCTAAGGAGATTACCCCTTTCCGCTCAAATAAACTTCACACTTGGCGGCGATAAAACGATCTGTAACATAATCATTTCCGAATTGGACCTGCAATTCTTGCCATTGACTGGAAACACACGCATAAAAACACCACCAGCACATCACACCCCATACATCTTCGTTCTATTACGCACTGCCGCCCTCAGATTTATTTGTCTCTAGAACACAATTATCTATCCTACCCCACTGGGTTCTGACGGAAGTACCCCGAGTGAACTTACGATGCCTTGATCCACATGCGCCTTTAAAGACTGCTGGAATACCAGAAACAGGTAATAAGCTAAGTTATCATGAAGTGTTCTTGAGTGTCAGCTCATGCAACTAATGAAGCACTACGGATAGCAAGCGCCGCTGTCGCGCGCGCAGGACATCCGACGTGTGTGTTTACAAACCGGTAAAAGTTATTATCGTCGCCCGCGTGTGTGTAACGCGCCCTAACTGGCGCTGAACCACTGCTCAGGAGGTCCGCTTCAATAGTCACATCTGAAGAACACTATTTTATTACTATCTCATCTTGTGCGACAGAACAAATCTACAGAAGTGGTAGTAGCAATATCATTTTTCATCATGCCACTGCATATCTAATCATCGTCATTAAGAAGATCATCATAATCAATCTCTTGCTCCTCTTCTTCACCTTCTTCCACCTCCTCAGTCGTTTTCTCTAGCAAGTCAATGAGGGAAGGAGGAAGGATAGGGCCACACGACCACACTGGCTCCAAGATACCCTTCTCAGTTTTCTCCCAGCCCTGTCCAGGATCATAGGGCTTCGGCCGCTCGAAGATCGCCTTGTCAGCTCTCTTGTAGTTGGCAAGACGGTGGTTCACACGGCTAATGTGTGGGACGAGGTTGTCTTTGCAAGGTGGGAGCCTGGAGAGATCCACCTTAGATTTTGTAGTCAGTTGTGTGTCCTCCCCCACCATCTTCTTCAGCATGATGCTGCGTACGGCATTGATAGACCTCTCCCGGGTCTGGCCATACATCAGACACGTGAATGCTTCGATGTCATCCATCACCTCTGGCTTTACAGACCAATCATCACCAAGTTTCCTGAAACAATAAGAACAAAATACATTGGTACATTATACAATCAAGCTGTACTTGTACTTATGTTCATCAATTACCTAATTGTCTGAGCTACTTCTGAAATGGTCAAATAAGGAACACACTCACCTGTGTTAGTGAGCTGGCAGAATCTAAGGGAGCAGACTACTGCACCACGATACTCGGCCTGTACGTATTCACCGGTGAGGATGTTACGAGTGGCTTCAAGGGCAAAGGCAAGGTCGGACCACTGAAGAAGCTACAGAGACACCCTAAGTACCATGCAGCCTTCAGGTGACGGTACGCGAGATCCATGAGCTGGTGTCAAACCAGGAGGAGACAGACACTCGGGTTGTGGTATACCTCAACTATGCTGCCAAGCTGGGGTACAAGTCAGCTGTAGTGAGGACGCCAGATACCGACATTTTCATGATCCTCCTGCATCATGCTCACTCTATTTCACTCACCATCTACCTAGATACTGGGATGGGAAAGCATCGCCAGATTGTTAAAATATACCATGGTTGCAGTACAATATACAGGCCTAAGTGATTTGTAATTTATTCTTCTCATGTTTGACTTTATAGGTTGTGCAGTACCGTGAGCAGAGTGACCTCGCTTTCATGCTGCTTGTCAAGTCTCAGCACCTGTATGAGCCTCTTGACATTGACGAGCTGATGCGGTACTCACTTACCCCAGTCCCTCACAGCCTCGGCACGGCAGACGGGTACTTCAATAAAACCAATAAGGCTGCAATGTTTCATTACTTGATGGAAGATGCTCCTGAGGATGTGCCTTATCCAAAAGATGCGCTCTACATCCAGGATGGCAACGCACTTTTGCATGCCCTAACAAACCTGCCCCCAACATTCCGTGATATTTGCCTCCAGGTGCTTGATCAGATGGTGGCTAAGAATAACTTTATCTTCTCTACCGATTCATACCAAGCTGACTCCATCAAGGCTCAGGAGAGATTGCGCCGCGGCTTCTCCCAGCGGTACATTATAGATGGGCCAGCAACAAGAAAGCCAAGTGACTTTAGACTGTTCTTGACAAACGAAGATAACAAGACACAGCTCTGTCATCTACTACTCCGTGTGTGGGGGAGCAAGGCAGCGGCATCTCGGCTTGAAAGAAGTAGGACTGCAGTGGTAGTGGTGGAAGGCAGGGCGTATCAGCTGGACTCATCAGATGGCGATGTGAGTATACATAAATTCATATCATAAACATGTAAGCCTTTTCTCCACCAACACTCAGCACTATAATATATAATAAAAACTCGCACAATGCTATGTTTCGTAGTTATATTAAAAAATAGGGGCACATACCTTTCCCTGTGATGCAGTAAGCTTGACTACCTTGTTGGAGGCCTCCATTGTCTTCAACTTCTGCCTCTTGATTGGTTCAAAGAACAGCGCCTCAGAAGAGCCATTCATGAAGCGATCTCGGATGAATGCTTCCTTGGCCTCCTTACCAATGCCGGTGTGAAATGGCCCTGGGGTCACCACATGCTTTTTGTACTCGTCAGGGAATTTCCAAATGAGTGGGAGGGCCTTCATGCAGCCACCAAGGTCGAAGGTATTGAGGACATACTCCTGACCGACCTGCATGGTGGCATCCTCTGACCGCTTCAGCAGCTCCTTTATCACTGAGTACTCAGTGAAAGGCTGGTTGATGGGGGTGAAATAGTCGATGGTCGACTTGCGTGAGGGCTTGACGCCAGTTGCTGAGATGAAGCCACCAAACCCTGGCACAAGTTGCTTCTCTCCGCTGCTCCCCACCACCCGCGCAAGTGACCATACACGATANTTATCGATTAGGCCACACATCTCGAGCATCTTCTCAAAGTACTGAGCCCGTGTTGACGTTGTACGGCACCATCGCTGGTAGGCACCAAACATGGAGAAGAGCCCAACGAAGCCACCTGGAGAGATAAATAATGGAATGATAGAAAAATGTTATAGTAATACCAGGACTGCGCTAAGAGCACCAGGGATAAGAGATCGTGCCACCGCGATGCCACCCTTCTTTAGTAGCTCTTTAGCCCCAGGATGAGACTGATCAATATTCGTCAGGAACACCTCCAGCCACACCAAGTATCTGTGGAGAAGTGGATGTACATGAGTATTTCATCACGAGTACGCAATCAGATAATGAAATCAACATGTACTCATCATACTAAAATACTTTTGGGCTAAAATGTGAATTACCTGGAGTAGTTTTGTCCATCATATGCAAAGAATAGATCTGCCATATCCCCGTTACACTTGTGGAAGAGGGCCAAGTTGTTAGTTTTCACAGAATACTGCAACATTAAGATCAGACGCGTGTGGTCTATCACACTGAGCCAGAATGTGGCGGTCTTGCCGAGGTGACCAGTGCGCACCTTGTCTTCATACCCTGCATACTTCTCCAAGATGGTGAGAGGTTGTAGGGGGTCCTGCAGGCGAGCGTTTTTAGGGTCTCTATGACTACAGTCCTATATGTAACAATTGTAATAAATGAGGCTGTAGCAACGTGTTTTAATGCATTAACCAATGACAAAATTAATCACGGACACGAACAACTCAGCGGACTACCCACACTTACTAGAATGATGGGAGCCATATAACTTTGTTTGGCCCTAGTCAATCAAGATCCCAGCGGATTCAGGAAAAACCAGTTCGCCTGTGGATGTTTCTTACGATATCCCGACACACTTTGTAGTGATACCAACTTACAGCGCAATCAACATTAATCACAGATTATATTCATGCGCCCAGTATGCTAGGCTCTCTGCAATACACCACACCTCCTCAGTTTCCACAGTGAGAGAGGTGGCTCCTGAGTCGCTTTGTGCCTCAAGCCTTCGTGTTATCAGCTCGGGTAGAATATGCTGCATGAAAAAATCCTTGCAGATTGCTGTTGCATGCTTGCAAAACTCTGCATCATATCTGATTCGCTGTATGTGTAAATCACGTGTTGTCCACACTATGAAATCACAGTATTTCACCCTATGTACACGCATACCTATCTGCACCTGTGTGTAATATGGGTGCTGTAACTTCAGATTTAAATCCGAGTCCAACATAAATAGTTTGTCTCCAACAACGGCTGTTGTCAAATCGACATTGGCATGCTTGTGAGGACACTTAATTTCGATAATTCCTTTGCCACAACATTGGCAGTCTACAACACCGTCACTTGACACACCCAAGAATGGCTCATCCTTGTCGATCTGAAATCCTACCTCGCTGCACCCAAACTGTGTGTGCCTTACACACTCTCTCGCTACATAGGCATTTCGTGCGACACTCTCATTGTCTATACCCCATTTTATAGGTTTTAACTTAGACAGGTCATGGGATACATAGCCCACAATCTGCCGTATCAAATTGCAGGGATCTGTTGTTTCCCTCC
>NW_014577346.1:8750-18354 GCF_000485595.1 Priapulus caudatus
CAGCCAGAGGGAGTACTTGGTTGAAAATGACTGAGAAAAACTCGCCCATGTTCGCATTCATGTCGACGCTGCTAATTGAGCGCATAAAGAACTTTCAGAATATTGAGTAGCACAATTTCCATGAACATGGCTGATGCATGCAGCAAACATGTGTCACAATATGCTCAGCGCCATAAGTAATTGTGCCAGCCACGACTTGTAAAAATCAATAGATGCTGTGCTGTCGATTGCAATTCATAATGCAGAGTTCAATTTACCTGGTATATGTACTGTATGACTGTATACGCCATAATTTTCGGTCGGTTAATTCCCGAATCAGTGAAGACACTCGTTCATGAAACTTTTCTTCTGTGCATGTAACTCCTTATAAATTACATGAATGCTGTGCATGTAACTTTTTATCCACCCGTTACAGATTATCGGTCTAATTGTTATTCTATTCAGAGGCTAATGTTTGTTATTGATACGTACATATTTATTATAATGCATATTATAATGCCTGCGATAAATGGATGGATTCATTCAAAGTCTTGAAAATATGTTTTACAAGAGTTCTTTATTTACCAATTACTAACATGTATAGTTATTAGTACACCTTCAGGTCTACAACGATTAACTGTTCTATTATGATTAAACACTTTCAAACAAAATTTGACTACATTGTTTTCCTATATGCTAACAATTGTAATAATTGAGACTTGACAACTCTTTAACGCATTAACAATGACACAATTAAAGGGAGAGTTTACTCTAGGTTCTAGGGTTATTTTCAGCTAATTTAGGTTATAATTACGGCTACATAAAAAGTTTCATGGTTCAATCACCATTGACTTTTTTTTTAAATGTTTTAAAACTAACGCATTACAGTTTTGATTACAACGACGGTGGCGCCACTCAAACGCGCACGATCTCTGATAAGTTGCGCAAAACCACTTTCCAGCCAAGGGCTACAGATCGAGGGTTGTTTCTTATTTATCATTTAAAAGCAAAAGGATTGTAATATCTTATAAACGACATATATAGTTTCAGTTATAATATGGATAAATTTGCCCTAATGAATACTCGTTCGGTTAAATAGCCATTTATGTATAAATGTAATTGCCACTTTTGTGATTAGCCCTCGGTCTGTAACGCTGCAAAATAAATTGTCAAATACGCAACTTTTTTCGGGGTGCAGCACGGTCGCGGGGTGTCATGGCGCCGTTCAAATTTCGTAGCGTTGATGTGTAACTAATTATAACAATTAAATTAGGTATCTGGTAACAAATACGTGTGGGTATAGACGATTTGTTATACAGTAAGTACAGTTGTATGCAGTAAAATCCTAGAGGCTACTGTCCCTTTAATCACGACACAGCAACAACTCAGCTACCCACACTACTAGAATGATTGAACATTTAACTTTGTTTGGCCTTATCGATCTCCAGCGCATTCAGGACAAAACCAGTTCCCCTGTGGTTTTCTTCGTATCCCGACACACTTGTAGTGACACCAACTTACAGCGCAATCAAGATTATCACAGTTAATCATGCGCCCGTATGCAGGCTCTCTGCAAATACACCACACCTCCTCAGTTTCCACAGTGAGAGAGGTGGCTCCTGAGTCGCTTTGTGCCTCAAGCCTTCGTGTTATCAGCTCGCGTCGGTAGAATATGTGCATGAAAAAATCCTTGCAGATTGCTGTTGCATGCTTGCAAAACTCTGCATCATATCTGATTCGCTCTTATGTGTAAATCACGTGTTGTCCACACTATGAAATCACAGTATTTCACCCTATGTACACGCATACCTATCTGCACCTGTGTGTTATATGGGTGCTGTAACTTCAGATTTAAACTCGAGTCCAACATAAATAGTTTGTCTCCAACAACGGCTGTTGTCAAATCGACATTGGCATGCTTGTGAGGACACTTAATTTCGATAATTCCTTTGCCACAACATGGCAGTCTACAACACCGTCACTTGACAACCCAAGAATGGCTCATCCTTGTCGATCTGAAATCCTACCTCGCTGCACCAAATGTGTGTGCCTTACACACTCTCTCGCTACATAGGCATTTCGTGCGACACTCTCATTGTCTATACCCCATTTTATAGGTTTTAACTTAGACAGATCATGGATACATAGCCCACAATCTGCCGTATCAAATTGCAGGGATCTGTTGTTTCCCTCCTGTGGACAACAGAATGGGCTTTCGTCCCAGTAATGCGTCCTTTGCGGTGTTCAAACCACAGAGGGCACACTGACTGTGACAATGTTCGCCTTTCCAAGTTTGCTACCTGCAATTCTGAACATTGGTAGCGTGACCAAACGTCAGTACACCTTTTAGTGAGGTCACCACTGAACTCAGGATCACTGATCGATGTCAGTGTCTGAGGATATGTCTCACATCGTTCCTCCTCTTCTGCACTGTCTGTGTCTTCACCATCATCACCAATGGGATAGATTGTGTCAAAGAACACAGCATCCGGACAAGCCTGCTTTAGTGTAAGAAGGACAGCATCATCCGGAAGTGGAGCTTTCCCGGTACCAGATACGGAAGTCACGGTTTTCTTCCGCGCACCTTTTAGGATGGCATGGGAGTCTGCAACAGTGGCTGGTTGTATCTATAAAAAAATTATGCAATTGGTTAAGACAAAACGCGATTAGCCAACTCTGACGATCGACGCAGGGGCTATGTCCGCGAGTGACACGCCGTACCCTGGAACACAGGCTGGATCGCCACAATATCATAAACAATTATACTTACTACAGCCACAAAGTAATTAACTATTAATTGATAGCACGTTAAACACACTATACTTACATCTTTCCGGAATGCTTTATTCCATTCACATGCTTGACTTGTGGATGACTTTACTGTCAGACCCAACTTGACACCTGTCTCGACTTTTAGCAGGAGTGCTGCTACATGACTGCAAACTTCACCGAGTCTGTCAACAATGCACATAGCCACAAATATACTAATACTGTTACATGCACCGACGTGGTAGATCACTACATACTGAATATATCATATACCCACTAACTCTTACATGTTAAATATTAAAATCGATTGGCCCTTACGATTATGTTCTAACATAGACAACTACTCTCCGACAGGCTGATGCCACACTTAATAATAAATCATTTATCATATAATAAAATATAATAATCATATAATAATCATTATCATGTAAAGTAGAAGCAGTTGTAGTAGTATACATACCCCGCCATACAAGTGCAGTGTCCACAAAATACACTTGCGGTTGACTTGTCAATGTACACCCACGGTAGATGAGGCTTATCTCTCAATCTTTGAGATGGTGTCACCTTTGCTTTTAGGGCACAGAAAGGGCTGTCTTCTGAGATGAAATGGTACATCACTACTTGAACGTGCCCACTGATAACATACCTTGAAAAAAAAAGCATATTATTCTATATGATCATAATGTTCATTAGTTAGCGTGGATTACATTAGTTAGTATATACAAACCAAACAATAAAAGTATTTAGAACAATAATGTAATGGTCACTAATAAAAGTGACAGAGTAGATTACTCTCTCTCTCTCNGACTTGTACTACAGAAGTGTACCCTAACCTAAACATAACCCTAACCCTAACCCTAGACGCGAATAATTTGCTCCCATATACCTTTTTTATATTTTGTGCAGGGTTATTGGTAGTGTTGTCATCGTGTAATTTCGTAATCGGATCATCGGCTGGACCCAAGTAACCGATGATTCGTTACAATGCGTTTATCGGGTTCGTGCGGCGTTGTGTTGCCTGCATTTCATACCGTCGCTGGCATGTACGCTGGTGCATGTATATGCTTGTTTAGCCCCTGCTTTACTGTTTGTTTGCAACTGTTTACTACTGTGTGTATAATAGTTATGAGCATTGTACTGATTTTTTTTTTTTTTCGATTAAATCGATTATGCGCATTGTGATAACCAAGCGCTTGCGTTCGAGCCACTGTTCAACCGCATGATCGAGTATAATCGATGAATCGTGTACATCACTAGTTATTCGTTATATCCAAGAACCCTCACCAGGAAAATTAACAAAGTGTATATGGACGACATTATCGGTCTATCCTAACCCTAACTCTAACCTAGAACCCTAACCCTAGAACATACTTCATAATAAAAAATGATAAATCATAATGACTAAACGAACCTTAAACCTACCGCGGTGAGGCAGTGAGTGTCGTGAGTAGCTAGGCGTGTTGAGGCGGGAGTGCAAGGCGGACCGCGTTGCGTGCGCAAGTGAATACGTCGGAAGTTCCCTGTGCACAGTGCAAGATTGTCAGAGTCCGAACAGCAATTTGGGGGGGGGGGGGCTTAGCTGTTTTTTTTGTCATGGCACCTGACTGGCTGACAACTGGCTCTAATACCTTAGTTGGTAATTGATATAGTATTATAGTTTTGTGTGTAGTCTGCTTAGGTCGGCTCCTTAGTGTGGTGGTAGATGTAATGTAATAAGAGGTGGCGCTGGTGGTGATTTCTTTTTAGTCTCAAGAGGTCAACAAATCGGTTAGATATCTCTGCCTTACCAGATTCCGTAGCACTGTGTCTTTTTAACTAACCGTGGGTAATTGAATTCCTGCTGACCTGTGGTGCTGTAGCTCAAACTGAACGGACAAGACCAAGTGGCCTTATGACTGCCTTTTACATCCGGCAAGCCGGCCAAATAAAAATTCCCGAAACAGTTTTCGTCACGGGAATTCTTTCTCACTTCAGTAAAATATATATATGAATTTATTTATCAGATAGAAAATATAAATACATGTTACAAGAGATGCCATGGGGGAAATTAATAATATGCTGCAATTATTCTGATCGTTTCTCATTTTATGGGACAATAAATAATAAACACAAATTATTTTATCATTTTTTAATTATTTCATTACTTCACTATGTGACATAGCATATTTAGCATTTGCCCCACTGCCAGTCAACAGCCCCCAGCTCAGAATTAAAGTATGACTTTAGCAGATCTCTATGAGCTTTGGCCTTCTTCGTTGGGTTCGTACCTGGGTTCAGAGCTGCCTGTTCAATCTGTGGATCTTTACGCCACAAACCCGCGGTTATATCATGTGTTGCAGGATCCTCACTGTCTCCAACTTTTGCCATATACCCATTCCCAATCTTAACGTGCAAATAGTTGTGAAGGGCGCATGATGCCATAACTATTTTATCTATAGTTTTTGGTGGGAGGGCGATGTTAGTCAGAAGAACCCGGAATTTATTTGCCATGATCCCAAAAGCGTTCTCAACTACCCTTCGGGCACGAGACAGCCTGTAATTATAGACACGTTTGTCCAGCTCCATTGAACGATAAGGGTAGGGTTTCATAATATCATCTCTTAGGGGGAAGGCATCATCAGCTACGATTGTGTAGGCCATGGGAGTATCATCCCCTGGATATGGTGTTGGATCTGGTATGTTTGCAGTTCTGTCCCGCATGCTCTGATCAAGTGTACATGCACGAAATACACCTCCATCAGACACCTTTCCATTGCAACCAACATCCACATACAGAAACTTATAGTCGGCATCTACCAGGGCCATTAATACAATGCTGAACCGTTGCTTGTAGTTGAAGTATTTGCTGCCTGAATGTATGGGAGGTCGGATGTTGATGTGCTTCCCATCTAATGCCCCTATGCAGTTGGGGAAGTTCCATTTTTCTTGAAACCCTTTTGCAACGCTTTTCCACTCCTCCTTAGTCTGTGGACACTGAAATATATCATAGCAAAACTTTGTAATGGCAGATAAATATGACATGTTTTTATTTTATTTTCAGCAGACAACAGATGATGATTCTGAAAAAGAAAATGTTACACCCGACGAGGTACAGGAGGAAGTGGAGAATGAGAACACCCAATCTAATACTCTATACTCCCCCTGTTCGGTCAGTGATAATTCTTCCTGTACCACAGAGAACAAGGAACAAGCATGGGATATTGATACACCAATCACCACAAGGAGAGAATCAAAGAAGAGGGGGAGAGATAGCATAGAATCTGTGCAGAAGGCAGAACTCGATTTGCTCTCAACTATGAAGGCAACACTTGAGAAACATCAAGAAGAGCCCGAAGATGAGCTATCAATTTTCGGAAAATACATCATTAAGCAGTTAAGAGAAATTAATGATGGAAGCATGAGGATAATGGTAATGAATGAAATTCAGCAGGCATGCTTCAGGGGACGCATGTCAGGTTTTAGCTCAGAGAGATCGTTTTCCGTTTATAACCAACATGCCTCACAAAACCAGTTTTACCCCAACGTAGAGCCATATATCCAATCTTCAACATCTACCAACAATGGCCCCTACGAGCACCCTGCACCTGGTAATGCTACTTTTACTGATCTCATGAATCACATCGCATGAAATCAATATATATAAATATTTATATATAAATAAATAATATATAAATAATTTAATAGGGTTACAAGTGAAATTTTATTTATATTATAATCTTATTTTTATATAAGTAACGGTTTTTGTTTTATTGTTTTAATTTATTTCTCACATGTGTATTGGTATTGAACCTTAATTGAAGTTACTCTGTAATAAAGTATTTCACTCATATATAAATAAAAAATATGAAAATAAGCATGCACTTATTATTATATATTTTTAATTACTATGTGCATTTATTATTAATTAATATGTACTTTCAAGAACTCTGGCTGTAGAACTTGGTAAATTGCACTGCAGGTCTTGGGGACCAACAGTCCAATTGTTGTCTCTCCCACTCGGAACGTGTAGGACAAGCTGCGATAAGTCTCACCTTGAAAAATGATGCAAATTAAACAATTATTATTAAAAACCATATCCACATTTTTGATTTGTTATGAATAATAACATATCCAGAGATTTATGGGGCCAAATATAGGTAAATGAAAGTGATATGCATTAAAAAAGAAGAAGAAATGGGATGGGGTACCTTTTTCAATATAGGCTTATGTCATTACTGGGTGCCTTTTTGGGTTATTTTGTCAAAAAGGTGTCAGGCAGTTTAATTTGTATGTTATTAAATTAAGCAGTTATTCACTGTGTATACATCATGAGTGAATGTACTCGTGCATATCATGTGTAGCGGGCTAAACAAAACCCTAACTCTAACCCTAATCCTAACTCTAACCCTAACCCTAACCCTAACCCTAACTCTAACCCTAACCCTAACCCTAACCCTAACCCTAACCCTAACCCTAAACCCAACCCTAACCACTAGGATACGGGGGTCATGCACTGATCTCTATAATAAAATCATAGTCATACGGGGGTCATGAATATGTATTTTGCATAATTCTTGTTATTCCACCAAAGCAAATCAGAATCGTTTTACGTAATCACACTAGCCAATCACGGTAGTGATTCTGACGCTTACTGGCGTAGGCGCGCCATTTTTGGTTTTGGCGGGCACTCTGCACATGACATGATTCGGGTTGCGTCGAGAACTACTATCGGTCTCGGTCTCGGAGAGAGAAAACGTCAAACATCTGTGTTATTATGTGATGTGGGCGACAGACTTTGTTTCCGTGTTATCTCCAGCTTTTAAAGAGTGACTGTACAGCCCTGTTTCTTCTCGGGTCGTCACACAGTACGACCTACGTGATCAAGATCGTTAGCTGGGACCGCATTACAACTGTGCTGTGCAGCTGTGGACATTGAATGTATGCGAACTGTAGGCCTATCAGTTTTCGTACGTCACATTCACTGTTCGAGACGGGACTGTTAACCCGTTTCTCTGTAACTGTGCTATGCACCACTATGCAGATCTACGGTTGACTCGTCCAACTATTTGTGGCAGCAAGGTATTGCGAGGACAAGTTTTCCTGAACTTATTCGGCGAGTCGTTATTTTCGAGTCGAGGATTTTCCCGTCGCGCCAACGTTTAGCGTCACCGGAGCCGGAGTATCGTGTTGTTGACTTCTTTTGTTTCTGCCTGAACAAGTACAAGCGACTACGCGAACTGTTCGGCATCGTCTCGTTTATTGCTTCAGTTACATTTATATTTTGTTTTAGTTTTAATTTGGGTAACCCAAGTGGTAACCGATGTTGTCAGTGGCAAGGTAGGCCTATTTAGCATTATCAGGCATTATTCATAAGGTTTTGAAGGGTAGACAATTGTTCATACTGGCGGTGCTGTGTAGTGCTGAATTAAGTAATTCCTTGTTGTTCAAGCGTGGTTGTAATATGCTAGGGGTCCTACTTAAAACATAATTACTTACTGCTTAGCAGATTCTGAATTGGACCCTAGTCGTGCTCACATTGTAATCGTCATATGGGGTGATATGTGTACTAATACTATTAATATTGTGTCTACATGTTATTTGCATACCCTGATGCGTGCTATTGGTGGTGCCACTCCTGTGTGTGGATTTTGATTCCCACAATTTTCCTGTTTAAGTATCACGTTCAATCATAGCTGGTTCAGAGGCATTCTGTTGTTTACGAATTATTAAAGCGCGTGTGGAGCCTCTTAGGTTTCAGTAAACCCTAGTCAAGCGTGAGACGCCTCACGCGTTCGGGGTTGATTTGTATTCACTTGTATTTACTTGTATCTATATAAGGTTTGCATCGTGATCGGTTACAAATCGTTACAATCGGAACTTATCGAGTGCGACGTTTTATTTGGTTACTTTCCCCAACTGGTCACTGAATAATTACAGAAATATAGGTGGGGAATGCGAAGAGGACACGCGAGAGTGAGTTGTCTGGATTTTGATTGCTGGTGGGGGTAGTTCCCATCCTAAACTCTATGCCGTTTTATTTGACTTTTTGGCATCTCACTCCCCAGATACTGCATTTCTCCCACAAATTCATCAATATTTTTACTCAGATGTCTGAATATTTGTAAATAAAGTCTGATACAATATACCATCTACACAGAAATAACTGCCTTAATAATCTTTAGAATGGTACGTTTTTTTAATTAAACTCATGCTCATGCTCATGCTCATTTAAAATTATTCTTAATTTTTTTTAATTACAGACAATAGTTAAGGGTCTATTTATCTTGCAAATAGCAGTGCATAGGAGTACATGTTCAACAATCTTTTTAGTCAGTCTAGAGTGCAAAATTTGGGTGGATGTTCACACAAGATACTACAGAACGGATAACAAGTGGGTGGTGAACAAAGGCCAAGTCCTTACCAGTTGCCAAAAAACGAAGAGTGATAGCAAGCCTTTCTGCTGGAGATATGCTGGCTCTGAAGGAGGTGTTCTGTACTTTAATTAAATGTGTTACCAACACCAGTAATTCATCAAAAATCTTTGGTGGCATACGTAGGAAATTTCTAAATTTCTCCTCCTCATTGCATCTCAACTCCTGGATGAGGTTGGGAAAAACTCCCTGCTCTTCATGCAGATAAAGATGGGGAAGCTTCCAGGGCCTTTTCCTTACTCGTTGCTTTTCCTTGTCCCTTCTATTACGCCTCCTTTGCAAAAGCATAGTGAAACACAATAGCAGAGCTGGATTAAACTTCATTTTGGGAAAAAATCCTGAAAGTGCGTCTACTTGCTGCTAGGGGAAACACTCCCGACGCTTAGTACACGCTAAATCCGCTTGGAACGCCACAATAGTGCCATAGTTTGCGTCAACTTTGAGTC
>NW_014577346.1:18364-39499 GCF_000485595.1 Priapulus caudatus
CATGCTATAATGAAAAAGCTTGGAGAACCCTGCATTCCAAAGAGTGATACATGCATATAAACTATTAAATAAATTCCACAAATAGTAAGGATATGCCTTTCAAAATGATGTCTGCTTATATTCCGATTATAATCGATAATTGATCGAAAGAGGCTTTCCGATTATCCGATTAATCGTTTATGAAAATTCAGTCCGATTCCCAACACTAGTTGTAATCGGTTAAGCCAAACTGATCGACTAATCGATTATTAATCCGTTTGGTACGTTTCGAGTACTGTAGTTGGTAGACAAACAAGTAGTTTGATAGCAATGTACATCAAGACATACATGTACAGGCAATCTACATGTATGTAATAATCAAGACATTTACATAAACAATATTTATTAAACATATTTACTGTTCATTAAACATATTTACATTGCTTATTTCGACAATTATTCATTTTCACACTGGCAGAAATGTAGAAACCTGTCGAGAAACACTTTGTCGAGTTATATCGAATAAATACAAATGTGCATGTATGTTTTGCATGTGCATGTAGAACAATTTGTATAGTACAGTTACATGAATATTACAATATACATGTACATACATTTTTGTATTAATTTTCAGGTAGAAAATGGCTGTTTGGGCTAGGGCTGTCTGGCTGGAGGATGATAAGGAGATGGAGGATGTGTTGCCATCCTGTTGGATCAAAGGAAAATGTGTATACTGGCCCAATGATGGAGTCACGAAGGCCAATGAATCCAGGATCATGGTGGACATGGCGAAGTATCTGAAGTACGCCCCGGAACGTCTGGGTGGTGGGGGGTCAAAGAAAGAGATAGTACACAAACGAATTAATTGGAAGAAAACATAATTTAAATAATTAAAGGAATTATGACTGAACAAATTGTCTTTTTTTATTTGAAGCTGTCTGAATCCTGCAGTCTGACTTAAGCCAACGCCACTCCTAGCTGGCGATCGATAGAAATGGCCTACCTCTGACTTCCGGTTATGGCGGCTAAGTGAAAAGTCAGGTGTCGTATGGCTCTCGTACATCTTTACAAAAACCTGAATGAAAATTAACATTTGACTAGCATATTATGCCAAAAAGGAAAACTAAGGACACCTCCGGAACGATTCATAAATATCTGACTCGTGCTAACAAAAGTGCAAGAGAGAACGAGGAGAATTTGGACCTTGAAACTCGAGACAAAATTCTCGTGCAGGAAGAAAAAATGGCGACGAATGAGGCCTCAAACAGTGAGATAATGTCTTTGCTGAAAAGCCTAGATACGACAACAAAGAGTGGATTCAAAGACTTGGGGGACAAAGTAGAAAGACTAACCGAAAAGATTGACAACCTTGAGGTGGAAGTTGAAGCTGTAAAGTCGACGCAGGCGGACGACCTTGAGGAGATCGACAAACTGAGAGAAACCGCCGCGGAACTGAAAATGTCGCTCCTCCACACACAAGTATACTCTAGGAAATATCATCTCCTACTATACGGTGTTGAAGGATTCGAGACGTCACCTGCGGACACTATCGAGAAGGTACAACAATTCGTTAAAGATAGTCTTAAACTTGATAAGAAAATGGCAGAAAACATGGTCATTCGAAATGCTCATAGGCTGCAGCGACGCGACTCGGGCTCGACCCCCATTATAGCTTGTTTCCTGTACTGGACCGAAAGGGACACATTTTTACGCGCCGCTAGGAATCTGAAGGGTACTAGAATAAGTGTGCGGACCGACCTCCCTCCCGAGCTCAAAAAGAAAAGGGGAGAGCTAAGCCACATCGCATACGAGATTCGACCACAACAACATCTGCAAATGCGAATCAGGGAAAGGGGCACCGATGTATTCCTGGAGGTCAGAGAGAATGCGGGCTCGACATGGATAAGAAGAGGTTCATGAGAGATGTCGGACTAAAATAAAGGTATATAATCTGTGTATACGACGCGGAAATTGACCTATCTTGATATCAATATTTGTGTTATTTTGATTCTCCCTGTCGATTGTGTATAAAAACGTTGCTATGCCTGTGTTTAAATATGCATACGATGATACGAGCACATGTGTGTTGACTATTGTCAATTTCAACCATAGCTGAGGGACTGTCCCAAAACCTACGATGAACTTTGAGTGTTTATTTTGAGTACAATTATAATGAGCTATTCTGTCAATCTTTTAATTTATATTTATTTATCTAGGAATTACTGTCTTTTACTACGTACTCATTCCACCAATTAAAATTAGCTCTACCCGAACATTGGCAAAGCGTATGGGCTACATATCCTGACAGCTCCTAAAATGAAGTGAAATCAATCTTAACCAATCGCCAAACAGCTACTATTACCAATGATGTGTTGAACTCGACCAATCAGCGTCTCTGTAACATAACTCGTCGATGAACTATATATACTGTACAGCCAGCATGATGGATGTGAAATGGTGTTTGTTTTGTGTAATTCCCCCCCCCACCCTTTCACTTATTCACATTACACTCTCTGGATGGGATTAGAAACGTGTGGACCAAGGTATGTGCCCAGACCACGATGAACTGTATACCAGCACAAGATACATTTGAGAACGGCTGAGACTGTACAGTGTCACGTGTGTTTTGATGTGATGCCACTGAGTGTAGTGTTGTTCTGTAATGGTTGTATACTGAAACATGTCTCTTTGTACAAGCGTTCATTCAGGGTATTCATTTATGCTTATACTCTGTGGTGTAACAATATATATTGATAAATATCTAACACTACAATCATGTGCAAACGATCATTTTCTCCCTTATTTTCGGGAGCCAACACCCTGCTACGACACTATCTAGACAACAGTCAAAGGAAGTAATGTTTATGTTTTTATATGCGATATGCTTGTTTTGTTTCTACGATAGAGGCTACAGGAGTGTGCCCTTTGTCACTGGAAGTAAACCTGCATATGTGTATGCGTCTGTCTGTCCTGTTAGTGTACTGTATGTCTGTCAATGTCTGTCCTGTGTGTGTTTGTCATGTACATGTATGTCTGGTTTATGTTACTTGTATATCTAGATCCCATTGACACAAATGAATACCATACCTAGGCCTAAAAAAAGATGTTTCCGAGAACCCGACCCTACCTAGCAAATAGGGGCCGACCCTTTTTTTTCTCCATTTTCAAAAAAAATAAAAATAATTTAGGAAAAAAATCAAAAACATCTGATATGTCAATATGTGATATTATGTCAATAAAAAAAAATTTAAAAAAACAAGCAAACATTTTCAGTTCAATAGATGCAATGTATATCGACAAATTTTGACCCAACAATCACAACCCAGTTGTCTACGCAGCTCGAACAGCGTCGATCTCTTATCGGCGGTATTGTTGATGTTCCTGTTCACTGCAGTACAGGTGAAACTCGATTTATGCAAGCGGCAGGACCACTGACATTCTGTATACAATGTCATAGAAACAACGTTGTCCAGTATATACTACTGGTAGTGAAACGCTGGTAGTAATACGTCCGAAAAATTGCACACATCGATCGGCGCGTATACGTCGAGTTGGGCTAGTCCAATTGCAACATCTCGGCCGACTCCGTACCCACGTCAGTGGAGCGCATTGCGGAATGGGCCGAAATGTTTTGAATGAGGCCAGTCTTCTTCTATTAACTAATCACTACCTCAGATGCACATCACGTGAGGGGAGAGCGTCTTGGTGACTCGGATGCGACTGGCAGTCTGCATGATGGCGACAGCTCACGTCGTCTGCATCTTAAAAGCTAATTGTGCCAGGCACAACGTGCTGGCAAACAGACATTTCGCTGCTTTGTCTGTTGAGACTTTTGAACAGATAAAGCAAGATTATGCGTGCACACCCACGGCAGAATGCCATATCGAGATGGCAGCCACTGAAAACGGGCCGTCGACAAAGTTGGAAGACAAATCGAAAATGTATTGCTCGCCTGTTGTCGTTGTTGTGAGTGCATTTGAATACCGATTTCTCAAAGTTTCATGCATTCCGGATGCCGATGACGACAGATCTTGTAGGGATGACAGAGAGTTAGATCCAAAGTCCTGCCTTACTCCCACTGTCAATGTGTTCGATGTTCTTAAGAAGGCCTCCGGTAGCAAATCTACCAAAACCCTCCCCCCAGCGAAAACGACAAGGTAGGTGCAAATGTTTTACGTTCACAATCATCAGTTTTCGAGTATTAACAAATAAATACAAAATTCAAACAACAATACTGTGTGTGTGCGTGCGTGCGTGCGTGCGTGCGTGCGTGCGTCTCGGAGAATAATGTAACCAATTTTCGTAAATCACCAATTTTCGAGTATTTATAACAAATATAAAAATAAAATAAAACAACAATGTGTGTGTGTGCGTGCGTGCGTGCGTGCGTGCGTGCGTGCGTGTTGTTGTTGTCAGACTGGTGGTATCTGTTTTGGATGCATGTGTACAATTTTATTACTATTAAAATTTTAATATACAGAGTAGTGTACTGTACAAGTATTGAAATTTAACCTGTCTGCCCCATCCCTGAAAAGGGTGGGGTGTGATGCACATTTATATAAAGAAATTCAGTCTTATACAATATATACTTTTGTGTCGCAGTTCGGGGTTGAAAGATGGATTGTCCCGGAAGGACGAGATGTACAATGCTGTGATAGAATATCTCGGACGTGAGAAACAGACCTACCATGCACAAACTGAAAATATATTATTCAGGTGAGTCTTTTTTGTTTGTGAAATATTAAAATCTTTGGTTCTTGAAAATTGTTTTGAACAAGGGACTGTATGACTATTGTTTTTTTTTTACTTTATATTTCAATACATGTACAGGTACATGTACATTTATAATTTTTATTAATCATTTGTATACTCTGACATGGTTTGACTTTCTGCCTTTATTCCCCTCAATTTAGTATTTATTAATAATATGCGTACAGTTTTTAAGCACAATTTTAAAGCGATACTAGCTGTGAGTTTTATCAGTTTACTTTTCAAGCTAAAAACTATATAAATCAAAACACTTATTTAATAGACTCTAAAGTGAAGATTTAAAACAGTGTAGGGCAGAGTACTGATTTATTCCAATTAATATCCTTACAATTATCGATTTAGTGCTGGACAATGGACGTAGAACTTTCAGTATTGAATGTGTAAACAGAGTCTCCCATACACCATTAGAGCAATTACCAGATATAAATAAAAGTGGGTTAAATAATAAATTGTAAATGAAACATGAGCTTCAAATCTGCATTTTAGACTATAATAGATGTGTTATAGTCGTGTTGTGTTGTATTAAATATAATAGTAGAAATGAGCCAGTTGCAGCTAGTTTCGCTTTAAATAAAATGTTTCTATTAAAATTGCAGACACTGACGAATGCCTTGTGGTACAGTCTAACAAATCAGCCCCAAGTGATACACGACGCCAGTCTGAAACAGCCCTCGGTCATCCTATTTTCGACGAGTTCCAGGGATTTTATAACTTTCGTCGGGAAAAATTGAAATCTCAACCTTTGGATGAGGTGCAGCTGAATAGTCATGCGAATGCACTGTATAGCTTGTGTACAAGGTCAAGCCTGAGCACAACACATTGCGGACACTTAGTCAAGCAGTGAAGTCACTAGCTGACTGTATGTCGTCATACAGTACACACCTGGCCAAAAAAAACAAGGGAACAGCATCCAACCAGACACAGGCCAAACCAGTCAGATAGGTATCTGAAAATACAACAGTACAGAATGTCACCAAATCGGTCCATGCTATCCGAGAGGAGTATCAGCAACTTGACAACGATCTTCGTGCAGCAAAACTGTTGGAACCTGTATTTTTTGATGAGTCTCATCATGTTGAGAAGCCATTTGAAAATTCCATGCAACGGTTTCAATTTATAAACAACGCCCAGTTCTCTGTACCTGTTGACATCTACAAATACTGTCCAGGGGGGAGTATATACACCATTCACTGCTTTGTGAATGTATCTGAAACCAGATCCAAGATACAGATGTTAACTGATGCAGCATTAACCATGGCTAAAATCAAATCCAGTCTTCCGGAATATCACACCAGGTTCATGAAAAGGGAGTTCAAGATGAAGCTGAAAAATGTAGCTTCTGTGAAACCTGCTGTAGCAGATTTGATTTATAAAGAGCTCAGTCTGGATCGGTCAGTCTCATCACACCCAGACACCGTCAAACGCATGCAACTGATATTCCTGGGTGAGACTGGTCTCCTATTAGATTTGCGAAGTCTGAACCCAGGTCGCCCAACAGGAACATTTGATGAATTTTTCGACAAACTTGGTGACGTCATAGAAGAGTTCACTGCTGCCGATGACAGACGGCACAATGTTGCACACTTGTCACAGTGGTTGTCCCTGAAAGACATGATTCAACAGGCAACCGAACGCTGCGAGAAGGATGCAGCAATACCGTCTGCAGATCTCGTCCGTCTTCAATTCACCCCAAGAAACCCAATCTACATTCGGCACTTAATTTCACATCCAAATTAGCTGTACAGTATAAGATCCAAAGAAGACAGCTACGCGTTTATCACCTGGATGCACATTTCTGTGCAGCCCTCTTGAAGTCCATAAAGCACTATTCTGTTACAATGAAGTCGGCTGAATGCATGATGTATTGCTGCGACGACAAAGCAAAGATTCAAATTGGTGAGCTTGGTGTGAGTGTGTCTACAGGGGTACGAGGCAAGAAGAGTCTGGCCCCTGTTGACACCACATTAGTGGCTGCAGATCATGATCTTCACCAGAAAGCTTGCCTCACACCATCAGTGTACCTCAAGTGCAGTATTCCAGACGACCCAGATAAATCATTCTATCGTGGCACTGTGGCACTCACTGTAAACGATTCAATTTTCCAGTCCTCGAATCCCTTTCGACATGGGTTATGTCTAGTGAAACAGGTTCAGATGTCAGCGGTAACGGCAAAGGTTCTGGTGAAGTTCAGTGATGGGGGTACAGATCACAGAAACACGTTGGAAGCCATAAAATGAGCATCCATCTGCTTGTTCAAAGAACTGGACCTTGACCTGTACATAGGGGCTAGATGTGCCCCTGGGCAGAGTTGGATAAACCCTGCTGAAAGGATGATGTGTCTAAATATTGGCCTACAGAACTGCTCATTGGAACGCAAGGCTGGCTCAGAAGATTTTGAAAAGTCTCTGAAGAGAAGGAACTCCATGGATGACATCCGAAAGTATGGTGCAGATCATCCTCGCAGAGTTGAAAGAAAGCTGAAACAATATGAAAAAAAATGAACAGTCTCTCCGTACAGCTCAACGATCAACAAAGTGACAACATGAGTTGTGCTGTTCAGTTTTTTACGAAAAGCAAACAAGGACAGAAAGCTTTTAAACAGTTCATGGCCGATTCAGAACAAGAAGCTGGCAAAGAAGTAGGCGAGGCCAGGAAAGCTGCATAGGCAAAAGATCAAGCTAGAAATAGTAAGCATCTCTGCAAACAAATAACAGAAATCAATTTTGTATACTACCACAGATCAAGGAGTTTTTTGCTATATTCGTGATGTTTGCTATTCTTTTATAGTATTCAAATGAACTTTAGTAACAAGTCGCAATGTTATTCCCATCTGGTATATTGTTTTATTTATTACGTTTACACTCTAACGTTATATGATAATAGGATCAGGAGTATATAATAGAGATAGATCTCTATTATCCACTCCTGATGGGATGGTACGAGATTCGCAGTCCTCCCTCTTACACTCCATGATAATTAGATTCAAAATTTTTCAGCATTGGCTATTTTCTCAAGGAGCCCGACTGCCTACCAGGCGTTGATGACGTTGCAAATACTTCAACTACCGTGTATCAGAAGTCTGCAACGAAAAATAGAAGATGCCCTTGAAGATAGTGGCTTATCAGAGACAAATCTGAAAGCTGCTGCTGACTACTACAAAAAGTTCAAGCAAGAGAAGGTTTCAGCAGGCTTACCAGAACCCAAGGGTGAAGGTGTACTTATTCTGGATGAAGTGAGGGTTGTAGGAAAAGTCATGTGGAACAGTAAAAACATGCAGATGTATGGTGTGGCCCTGACACACGATGTTCACTTCACTACATGATATTTATTACACACAGGAATCCAGGAAGCGAGTGGCACCCGCTCAGTCTGTTCTGCAATTCTCTGGCGAGATCTGACATCCTCCTATGACGTCATCGGCCCATACTTTGCAACAAAAACATCTTTGGAACACAAATTTTTAATTTCCTGCATAACAGAAACCATGAGACTTTTAGAAGCTCATGATTTTCATACAGTGTCTATAGCGTGTGATGGTTCTGCTGCCAACCCTACAACGGTGAAATTGTGGACGACAGGCCGACGAAGACTCTACCAGCGAGGAGACATTGAGCCATGATTTACCAATCCATTTAACCCTACCTATAGTGCATTTCGTCATTTGTCCGTCACACCCGGTAAACAGTATTATTGATTTCATTAACAAAATTAAGTTACTAACTTAGCATTTATAATGAAACAAATAAGTAATGTAATGAGAAATCCAGAAATATTTAATAGATGTGACATATCCCAACAAGTATCCACAAAAAACCAACACATTTTTTATAACATATTAGCAGTCGTTCTTAAAAGTTTAATCAACACAGAATTTTTACATGTTCTGTGGAAAGTGCTCCATAACAATAACAGTGGGGAAACTCCCGAATTACTAGTTACACGTGCAACAGAATTTCAGAATTACATGTAATATCCAAGCAATACTTATTAACATATACATTTTGTTACAGCTAGTGATGTCCCGATGATCGATTATAATCGAAAATCGATCGATTATAGTCTCAAATTCGATAATCGATTATGAAAACAAATAATTTTTTTTTTAATTACTAAATCGCAACATGGACATGTATTGGTAGCGAAGTAGAAGTGCATCAGTGTGTAGTCCAGAGGACACCTTCATGAATCACTGTTAACATAGGTCCTGTTTGATTGCAGAGCGGTACTAGTGTACTTATAGACATGGACAAATTGGACAGTGTCTTTGTTTTGGTTTGACACTGTCCCACAGATGTTATCCGTAGATCAGATTCTACTCTCCGTATTGTTTGTTACATTATGTTGGAGAGGATATTCCATTGGCAAGACATTAACTCGGCTACACAGCCTACACTGTTAGAACACAAACAACTTACTTACTATAATAAAGAACATGTCTTGATCATGTTTGTTTAAAACTTTTAATGTTTTAATAAAGGCATTTAAACCATTTCTTTTTAAATTGATTAAATACTGTATAGGAACAGACATTGATATACATACAGCAACCTTCACAGAGTTAATAGTACTACATGATCATAAAACATGATAATATTGAATGCTATGTATAATTGTATATACAAAGTAAGATTAAATTAAATCTATGCTATTATTAACCGATTATCCGATTATAATCGATTATCGATCGGTTAAGGGAAACCGATATTCGATTATGAAATTCCAGCCGATTCCCATCACTAGTTACAGCTGAAAAACATGATAAACGCCTTGTTTGCCTCTCGCCAACGTGGCACAAAGTCGTTTGTGACAGTCAAAGCTGGTCAGAGTATTGGCTTTGGCTGGGAGGAGATTTACACAATGTTTGAACGCGAGGTTAAGCGCCGTGAATCAGAGCATGCCAGAATGGTACCAGGCTTGCAGCGCAGCTTCATCACTAGAGACGCCTGGACCAAACTGAATGTGAGGCCTGCTAAAATTATGCAGGTACTATCTGGTGGTTACAGTTATTATTATAACCTGTTTAAAAAATTAAAGCCTTTTATTGTTACTTGGTCGCAAGGGTGATTACCGAGCATGACAACTACAAATTGTCCTGCAAGTGCTTAAAAGTTATCAAAATGCTTCTAGCTTTGTCAGCAGGTGGCGCAGTGGGAGTTAGAGGTGTTACAACGATTGCGCAATCAACCGGTCAGTTGGAAAGATACAGGAATCATGCATAGCCGATCGTATCGTCATAGCAATATAACCAAGTTAAAATGCCTTCGTAAAGTCTGCAGCGATCACTTCAGATAGGCTGACTATACTAGCACACTTTTAAGTAAGTGTAATATCTAAAATAGCTTATAAACATTAGTTATTATCTCATTTTGACTATGAGGTTTGCAGTAGTTTTCTTGCGTATTCCATGCAGTCTAGATTATAAAAACAACTGTTAGTGTTATCATTGACAGCATTTATCGCTACATAGCAGTATAATTATAATAGGACAATGCCAGTGGCAACGTTCAGCTGGTAATTGGTAAATAATCGAGACCAGGTGTCCTGGTACCAGGTACTTGGCTATATTAATCACCGGCATTCATTCTACATGTTTTATTATTGTTATATTGAGATTAGCTTCTCCGAGTGCTATAGCCTCTTCGCCACAACCGCATTTTTTTAATAATATATTTTCATTAACGTTTTCAAATATGTCTTATTTTTAGACGAAAGAAAGAGACTCAAGTTGACGCTGAATGTGCATGTAAACCACGCCGTCAATGCTTAAAGAAAAATCCCACTTAAGCAGAGGACAGTTGTTAGGGATGACGTATCGTATCTCAGAGGATTTCATGTAGAGAAGCGTCATTGTCTAAAGCCAAGACATTTAAAATATTAAAAAGATGGACCTGCCTTCATCAGAAGCATTTCTACTCGGCGGATAATTGTTAACGTGATTGCTTAATGATTGTCCAACTTTAGGCAAGCTATTGTCAGCAGTAATGCCTTCAGATGTCTGTAGTAATGGCTGCATTTTAGAAATAAAGATATATACATAATTGTATTGCCACTGAGTCTTTGTAGCTTTAATAATCTCAATAAACAGATTACATAACTTCTGACCACACACAAAAGAACAACAGCCTTCTTCACTATGCCAACACTAATATCATCAGCTAATCTCAACAAAACATATTACACAACCCTCAGCACACACAAAAAATAAAACACCCGACTTCATATATGCGACGCCAATCACACACGGTACGCATGTACGCACCCGCAGCGTACACAGGCCACGCATCGCACACACTTGTACTGTTGCGCACATGTACGGTGCACAGCCCACGTCACGGCACGCCCACCCATACACGTGGGACGTGCACACGCACGCACGCACGCATGCCCACACCGTGTACCTGCCACGCCACGCACACACGGCACGCATGCCACGTACAATGTTGACCACACGCACACGCACGCACACACTGTGCACGTTTACACGCGACGCCACACCACGCACGCATGCACGCATCTGTACCGTTACACACGCCACGCGACGCACATACGTGTACGTGCAACCAAGTGGCCGACGCAGTTACGTGGCGACGCGACGACGTTGAACAATGTTGCGATGCGGTGAGCAGTTACGTCGGGACGCGATCCAGTCGCGGGCCATGTGGGCGACGGGTTGCACGCCAGATTACGTGGCGACGCGTCAGTACCGTGGGCGACGCGGACCCAGTCGCGGCCATGTGGCGACGCCGTGTAACGCAATTACGTGGCGACGTAGTTACGTGGCGGACGCCGACCACGTCGCGGCCATGTGGCGACGCCGGGACGCAGTTACGTGGCACGTAGTACGGTGCGACGCGGACCACGTCGCCAGCCATGTGGCGACGCGGTGACGCAGTACGTGGCGACACGACACGTCGCGCCAATGTTGCACGCAGTGAACGCCAGTGTACGTGCGACCGTACCTCAGTTACGTGGCCGACGCGACACGATCTCGCGGAGAATGTGAGTTGCACAATCCCCGGCGAACCCCGCAACGAGAGCAGCTGGCCTATTGTTTTTATATCGTCTGTAAACCAGGCTTCATTTTTAAGGGCGCATTCGCGGCTCGCCGCTCCACCGCGACCCGAAATTGGTGCCATGCGTGCGCCGCATCATCGGCCTCCTCATAAAAGTGCTGTTGAACATCGCGCACAAAAGTATGTATACTATGTTGAAATAGTTGCCCATAGAGTTCTCAATGTAGGCGGGGTACAAAAAGGTTAGCAAACACACAACAATATTGTGGTGTGTGTAAAGTAACTAACGTATGGTTTAGGCTAGAGGTACATGGTCTGGTTACTACCTCTGGTTTATATATATATATAAATAAACACTAACAACAGCAATCAAATACAGCGTACCTATAGGGTAGCACAAGTTAGCCTGCTCGTTTTTCTACTATACGTGGCGGGAGAAGTGGTTTTCTGCCGACGTGAAACGTACGTAGGGCTGCGAGGGGCCTACATACGTGGTACTCACCCACGTATGTAGTAATTTTGCTAGTTTGCTTTGATGGATTCTGACGATATTTGTGCGGAAATATGCTCAGGTTACATGGATTAGAAGCTCTAAGCGATGGCAAATCAAGAAATAAATAAAACAAGTTATATTTTTACATACGATCAACTCTTTCATTACATTATTGTGTGCTAGTGTTGGTGATGTTGGATCGAAAAGAATGTATCTGACGAAGCCATGAATGAATGAGTCGCTGAAGATGAATCATAATCAGTTAGATCTGACCATGACATCCCAATTTCGTTATGTGATTTATTCTAGGACTGCAGGATTGGTCATGATTTGTTATCCATTTTTTTTCCAAAATTTTCACACCCCAAGAGGCATCGTGGAGAGCCTCAAGGAGCTCTCCATATCATCCTTTTAAAGGCTGTAGATTTTTAGTGTGAGCTCTCCATCATGCCTCTAAGGGTGTGATTTGTTTAGTGAAGCCTCTCCATCATGGCCATCTTAAGGGTGTGATTTGGAAGCGTGAAAAAACCCCCTATGGTGTCCTAGGGGAGTCATTAGTAGTCCTCCTGTACTTTTCAAATCTGAAAGCCTGTGTAAACGATACTCTCTTAGCGGTATGTCTGAGTGAAACCACGTCTGACGTTCAAAGCTATAACTACATAATAAGAAGAGGTATCGATACACAGTAAAGTGTGATGACAAGTTGGATGTTCAGCGCTAGTGCTGATGTAATTTTGATTGGATTTCACTTAATCAATCATAGATAAATACGAGTATGAAAATGTTGAATTTCTTGTGTTTTTAGCCTGTCATACTCCTCTTCTATTATCTACTCCTGATGATATGACGTTTATATTGTTAATAGTATAAGAATAGGCCAATCACTTTGTAATGAAGATAAACATTTATAGTTATTATGGCATTTTAAATAAGTATGGTTCACTGATTATTAGGACGGACTTAAGTACATGTTATATAAGAATCTGCCATGTTGTTTTACGGTTTTATAGGTCAAATGACGATGATGTTGACAATGCCGAAGCCGAAGGTACTGATTACGACGATGATGTCGAAGATGAAGATTATGACCCAAGAAGAGATGGCCAAAACAATAATGATGATGACACTAATGAATCTAGTGGCAATGACGATCAGGAGGCCGGGGGACCTGATGGTGTTCGTCCAACAGCCCGTCTTCATAAGCGAACAGGTGCGGTTCTGACTCAAAAACGCAGTCGCAACCCAGACACGTGGATATGCAATAAGCGTAAGAGACTTCGGCAGTCTGGGAAGCAGTACAAAGATAGTCGTGGCAATGAACATGATGCAAGATCCATGAAAACAAAGAAAGACTGTTCCAAGTGTACTTTCAAATGTAGCTTGAATATCAGAGAAAATGACAGGGCTGCTATCTTTAAGGAATTCTGGACCATGAATGATGATGAAAAGTTCCATTTTTATGCTAAAACAACCATAAAACAAGTAGCCAAGAGGGTTGGTAATGCACCCACTCGTAGACGCAACAGTATCAGTTACTACATTCCCTGTCATGGTGAAAATGTCCGTGTCTGTAAAGTTTTCTACTTGACTACTTTGGACATAAGCCACAAACACGTATCACACATCGAAACAAGCCACGGGTGGTACACCAGTGCACCTTCGTTGGGGCGAGAGTGCGAATAACGTTATTTCACAAGTTAGGAAGGACGGAATACGTGACCACATTAAGTCTATTCCTTGCATTGAATCTCATTACTGCAGATCAACCACTAACAAGGAATATCTAGCACCGGGACTTTCCATTACTGGTCTTTATGAAAAGTATGTTATCTGTAGCGGACCGTGAGGTTTGCCAGGGGTTGTAGTGACCGTAGCATAGTTCTTGAGAGCAGTAAATGAGAATGACGAGTGTTCTGGTTGTTACTTAATTTATTTCCCTTGTGATATACTCGATCAGTGAGGTTGTGAGCTCCAGTGACCAGAGTTAAACTAATAGAAACAAAATCAAAACCGAGATTTACAATCACGAACGGAAAGACAAGTATCGTTAATATGACAGAAATAGGTCAACGTTAAATAGGTAAATATTATAAGCATATTGATGCTGACGATGTGTTTAAAGCTAGTTTACGCCCTATAGGCCTGAGAGGTTATACATGTACGTTCCTATACAAATTATATATGACGTTATAAATTTACCATAAATTTCCACAACTAGCAGAAAATAGACTTCAAATCAATAAAGGGTAATCCCTCTAGATCACATAGATGTTACAATAACGCTCGATGGCGTGTAGATGACGAGATATTTAGATATTTAAAATTACAGTAGGCACGCAGGCCATGCAACTTGATGTAAAATATACAGGGCTAATATAGCGTACAAACTTACAGAGAAATCGGGCTATACATTAGATTGTTGTGACAAACATACAGCGGGTATCAAAAATTGCCACTTACCACGTTGGGAGAGTAAGTTTTCCGAATAGAAATTGGTTAATTTAGTCTAAACTAATGCTGGGTTTACACTATCGATTTTTGTCAGCAAATCGTACCGATTTCAAGTGCAACACAATCACCGTCCAACACAATGGGCTGAAATTCGATTGTGTTGGTGTCGGAGTCGGAGACAAGTCGACGAGTTGGAGAAATAGAACGCGTTCTATTTTGCTCGACTCGGATTCGTGAAATCGGCGAGTTGGATAAATCTAATTGGCTTAAAAACTTTCACGTGATACCTAGTCAAAATGGCGGCGCCCAACAACACGGACAAAACCATGGCATTTATAGATTTATTTGAGAAAAACGAATGTTTGTGGCGCGTTGATTCGATAGAGTACAAGAATCGTGATAAGAAGAGGGTAGCGTGTGAGAAGAGAGAACTATAAAAGTTATTTATAGAGATCAGTGGGGGTCACCCTGGGGACGGCAAGACGGAGAAATTAATCGGTACTTTGCTGGACAAAAAATCGAATAGTGTAACACAACGACCTCAACACCCAACTTCTATTTGGGTCAGTCGGGGGCCAAACGTGGAGCGCTGTGAAATCGGCACGATTTCAGCTGACACAAAATCGAATAGTGTAAACGCAGCTTAGATAAAATGTTGAAAACTTGAACGAAGATGTCGATTGCTCCACTCCGCGGGCACTATGCGTCGGCTCCCTCTCTCGTTGGTAGCGGCTTACTGTGGGTTGTTCTACCTTATAGCTTTCGGAGTTTAGCGAGAGCGGTTTAGACAGTTTGAGTGTTAGGGAATTTGGTTAAATAGACAGGTTGTCCTACTTTATCTATACTATATTTAAATGCCCCGAAAGCAAGGCATTTAAAAACAGTCGTTTCACGACCCTTTACACCGTCCAATAATGCTACAGTACAGTTGAATGGGTGGCCTCCGGCTCTGCCACAAACAACACGGCCGACGGAGAACAGCCAACAGTCACATCGTGAGCCTGTCCAAACAGGCTTGAAAAATGGAGTTAGCATATGCGTCCTTACATTACTCCATACTGTCAGGAATCGAGATGGACCCCCCCCCCACTTGCAAACTTCACCTATCAGCAGCTATTCAACCAGGGAGTTCCAATAATTGCCTCCATGGCCACCGAAGAAGGATCCCCGATTGATAAACTTGTCGAGGCCGATGAAAAAATGAACCGTAACCAGAACGACAAAAAGTCGATTCCGATGAAGAACGCAAGCCAAAATAATAGCAAGTGCCCCACCTTTGCAGAATATAGGGACATGGTCTCAACGGGCTTGCAAGATGCGCGCCACTGCTCAATTCTTGTGTTTCATAAGCATTAATCGTTTCTGTATGAAAGAATGTTACAATGTAGTAATATGCGTGCGAATAGATAGAAAATTATAATTTACACTAGTAAGTTCACGTGTTTGTAATTTGGTCTTGCATCAGTAGAAAATGATGATAGCAAAGTCTAAGCGGGTATTATGCCTGCGAGGCTTTGAGGATGTTTGCGCGAAGTCTTTGTACAGGAGGCCGACGGCGCGCTTAATGGCTAGGTAGCACATGCAACCGGACACGGCTCTGCATCGCTCCGATGACAAAGACGGGACGATATGGGGGACACTGTGGCGCATGAGGGGACAAAATGGGCCGTCTGGAAATGATATGTCGCGATGTTCGTAATGAAAATACTAGAGCCTGTTGTGCGAAGAGAGAATTTCAAACGATCAAAGGATCACATATTACCCGTCTGGAGTGGTGATCGGTGTGTGTTCCACAAACCGAACAGTACTATTATTCAACCCGGCGAGAAAGTGTTCTTCCAAACGACTCACGCCACAGGTTTATCTCTATTGTTGGCAATAAATACTGTCCCCTGGCCATTCTTCAATACAAAACGTGGATAATCTCCAACAGTCAGATTGAAGACGGTATGTGAAAACGCCTGAGAATATACAGCAGTTGGGTGTTATTACGAATGGCTTAAAAAAGTTCACAGGGGAGGTAAGCCATGAAACTGATTCAGATAAACCAGAATATTTCAGGACAATACACAAAATGCCCAAGCGAGGTCAAATACCAGCGGATTACCATACACTAAAGTGATTGTTGCCTTGAGTGCTACAGTGCGGAATGAGCAGCAAGGATCGTAAAGCTTTTACCACACGAGGCCACTTTGTTGTTGGATGAGCTGACGACAGGAAACGTTGTTGAGCCGAAAGTACAGAAATGCAGTTCCAGTGGGGTTGGTGATTGGTTGGTCTAGTGTGGACTGGCTAAGAGCCCGAGCTACGATCTTTACCAGGCTAAGGAGATGGGGAATACATAAAGGAGATGCTGCGAATTCATGGCCAGGTACAAGACTAAGGTGGTTTTATTGCGGGCTTGAGTGATAATAATTCTTTGTCCGTGTTCAGAAAAGAAACCACTGGCAGATTTGTATACTGTTGTATTTACCAGTGTTTACGTTTAGCCCATGACTGTTTCCAGTTTGTATCTACACGAGTCAATCACTGTTCATGCTGGTATGGTTCCAGAAGGCGACCCCTCGGCTCTTTTTAGTTCTCGTTAATTTTTTTCTTAGTTCCTCGTTTCCATTAACATGTGTGGAGAGCAGGCCACTGATGGCGCATGTGTTCCTATGTTGACTTAATTTCTTAGATCATTTCAAGTTTTTTCATGTTTTTAATAAAAAGATCCCAAGGTGGCTTTCAGGGAAATGTGTGCTTTATACATATTTTGTCATAGGTAGTTCAGATTGCATGTATTTTTACCTTTGTGGCTCGAAATGTCTCTTGATTTCAGAGGCCACAAAGGTATGATCTTGCAAATTGGGTATCCAGAATTCTGTGATAATACTAAATATAATGCTTTAAGTATGCTTATACAGATCAATAGCGTGTCATCAATGGTCTATAAAACACTAATGCGAGATTAACTACAGAAATAATAATTTACCTCATGGGTCATTGGATTTGTTTAATCGCGTTGTCCTCAGAACCATCAGAAAGTGCCATAGACGCTAGTTTAATATGTCAGGTCGACGATATGGAAAACAAGCAACACATTAAACTGACAGACACGAACATTGTGAACTCTGTGTGTTGGAGAACTAATACAATTGGACAATATGCCCTGGTCTGTTTCCTTTGTGCATATTGTGCATTCCATACAAGACATTTTCCATGTGACCATATGAAAAAATCAATGTCAGCCTGGACGGAGACATTGTTTCTTTAAGTCAGCGCTTGCAGAGCTAGAAACTTGTGGAACTTGTCATGATAGGGGCCCGTGTTGCTCAGAAAAAAATTAGGTCTTTACATTAAACTTAACATTAACTGTTTCTGCTTAAAGGTTGCCCAGAAACTTGTAAAGTTAAAGCAGAATTAAAAATTTACCGTACTTTTCTCTTAACTAAGCAGATCCCTAGGACCTTCTTAACGTTTATATATTAAGTCTGAAAATAACACATTTACCACTACGAAATACACTTATAGCTGATATTATATTTTATAATACATGAACTAAAATGTGTTTTCTATTGAAAACAGAGTTCAAAATCATAATACTTATCTGGTAAGTAAAACAAAACAACTTTAAAAAGCTTTACAATGACGTATGGATTTGTTCTCTTGTTTTAAAGGTTCTGCAACGCTTTGCTAGCGATTCTCGCGTCTCGAGCGTTACCAGGGTGTGAGAATTTGTCTTGTTGTGCAGAATAAATACATGACCACGTAATTTTTCATCAAATATTATTTATATGTGGTTAGCCATCATAATATGCATAAATTACTGTAATGTACAATAAATGTGTATGAATTTGAATTTTGTGATCGATTCTCATCCAATCAGCAGCCTTGTGACATGAAATTATGAAGTTCATGTTATCGTAAGTTTTCACTTAAGTAAGTTTAGTTTAAGTTGGTTTTTGGCAACGCTATTAAAATTAACCTTAACATTAACATTAGACTTAAAATTAATCGTAACTTTACGAAGTTTCTGACAACGGGCCCCTGGTCCTTTAATACTCTTTGTAGAGAATGTACATCTGCCGGTAAAGGCTTGAGACCATACAAAAATATGGCATTTTATCAGTATCAAAACAATGTCAGATATTAAAGTATGAAAGACAAAAGCATTGGCTGTATACCCAAGACTCTGCAACAAAATATAAACACATCATTCAATAAATATTAAATAGAATAAAATATGGACTATTAGTGCACCCAAGGCTCTGCAATATAAAATACACGTCATAAACTCCTAGAATATGGTACTCACCTCACCTCTGAACACTTGACATTTTCCGATCCACTTGGCACATCCACCGATGCCACTATAAAACATATGATGCCACTACAAACCATATATATGCACTAACCCTAAGCCTAACCCTAACCTTAACCCTAACCCTAACTCTAACCCTTTGCAACATTTGGTCTATCGTACCTTCCGTCTATATAGGGCTGCCGCGGGGTTAGGGTTAGGGTTAGTCAGAAAGCGCTGAACGAGCCAGGTCAAACAGAGTTCAAACTGCCGGGCATTTAAGAAATCGAAGACCGTGCCCGGCTGGCAAAATTTTCCGGACCACAGCTAATCAGCGCACTCCATTCACTAGACTTCCTCGAAGCAACAATGTAAAATGAATACCACCTATCCCTAACCCTAACCCTAACACGTACCCGAACGCTAACACTAACTATAATCCAACCATATATATTTAAGAACCATTTATTACAAAACACTATCTATGGTGGGTCCAGAACTCAAGTGGGAAAAAAAATTTCGCGCCCGGCTGCCGGGCATATAGCCACAGCGTATAATTTAACATCAGGAGTGTATCAATTGTATCAATTGATAGTGTATTACAATTGTATCAAGTGTATCAATTGATATACTCCTGTTAACATGCGTCTAAACAGAGGAATTGCTCCGACCTGTGATTGGAGAATAAAAATAGACCCCGCCCACTTTTCCAATTTTGGAGGATAAAAATAGAATTCGTGGCGTTTCGTTTCACCGGTCGTAGCCGCGCATGCATATTTGCTAATTAATTAGACTAATCGCGCTTCAATAGACTCAAAATTCACGGCCCAAGGATAGAGAACATGGGTCCCAATAAAACCAATGTGCCTAACCCTAACCCTAACCCTAACCATAACCCTAACCTATTATATTGATATAATATTATATTTATATTGATGTAAATGACATTGGTTTTATTGGGACCCATGTTCTCTATCCTTGAACTAAATTCACAGAGATTAAGGCTAAGACATGACTTTTGTGTCTATAATAGCTAGAATTTATAGAAATATAACTCGAATCGTTCGCTCCATATATATATGATAGTTAGTACACGTTCCTACCGGTCATAGCATAATAGCGTATGCGGCGGGAGTGGGCGGGGTCTATTTTTATCTTCCAATCACAGGTCGGAGCAATTCCTCTGTTTAGACGCATGTTAATTTATAGTTACTTATAGTTATGCTGAGAGGGTCTATGTCCCCCGGGGTACTGCCGGAATGTACCCTGGGTACGGTCCGGTATACCGGAACGTACCCTGGTACTATCTAATAGTAATATGCCGGACCGTACCTCGCCTACTTCACTAACGAGTCTAGGGAGTCGCCTACGCCTACTCCCTAACCCTAACCATATCCAGTGCTCGAAATTCACGCACACACGTGCACGTTTACACGCACGCACACACGCACGCATGCACGCATGTGTACGTACACACGCACGCACGCACGCACGCACATACGTGTACGTGCAAACGCACGCACGCATGCACGCATGTGTACGTGCACACGCACGCACGCACATACGTGTACGTGCAAACCAACGTGGCGACGCAGTTACGTGGCGACGCAGTTACGTGGCGACGCATTTACGTGGCGCCCATGTGGCGACGCGGTGAAGCAGTTACGTGGCGACGCGACCACGTCGCGGCCATGTGGCGACGCGGTGACGCAGTTACGTGGCGACGTAGTTACGTGGCGACGCGACCACGTCGCGGCCATGTGGCGACGCGGTGACGCAGTTACGTGGCGACGTAGTTACGTGGCGACACGACGACGTCGCGCCAATGTTGCGACGCAGTGACGTAGTTACGTGGCGACGCGACCACGATCTCGCGAGAATGTGAGTTGCAAATCCCCGGCGAACCCCGCCAACGAGAGCAAGCTGGCTATTGTTTTATATCGGCTGTAAACCAGGCTTTCATTTTTAAGGGGCGCGATCGCGCTCGCGCTCCACCGCGCACCCGAAATTGTGCCATGGTGCGCGCATCATCGCTCCTCATAAAAGTGGTTGAAATCGCGCACCAAAAGTATGTATACTATGTTGAAATAGTGCTCCATAGAGTTCTCAATGTAGTGGGGTAAAAAAAGGTTAGCAACACACAACAA
>NW_014577346.1:42209-43523 GCF_000485595.1 Priapulus caudatus
CCCTAACCCTAACCCTAACCCTAACCCTAACCCTAACCCTAACAATAATCCTAACCCTATCCCTAATTCTAAAATAAAATAAAATTAGCCAAAAATAATAATAAATGAAATAGTGACAAAATTAGCCAATCAGAGAAGAGAGCCGGTTGTTTAGTTTTCAGGATACCGAAACCGGATCCGGTTGTTTAGACACTTCCTATAAGTTATAGGCCCTACCTTCCGCTTCGCTCTTTCACTCTTCTTGAAACTTGAGCCTCCAAGGGTACATATTATATATTTCAACCATATTATGGTCTCCGCCTGTCGCTGTTCTACGTTTGTTCATCACATATCATAAAGTTATAACGTGAAGTTATCAGGAGTCTATCAGTAGGCACATAGTTAGTGCGTAGTTATATCACACGCATTAATGCTTAAACACGCATGAACTCGCGCCAAGATAAATGTCTCCCGGTCAATGTTTTACGCAATTCTTATTATTCTGTAGCAAACCAACCATGACGGACCAAACAGGCAAGGAGAATAATGGTTCAATTGACATATATTAATATTGTTTTTTATTTATTCATGTTTTGTAGTTTACATATATAGTTATCTATGACCATGAACATTTATTTATACTACACCGTTTGTGAGAGGCAATGGTAAACACCGCGGAAATTCATTTGAGTTCGAGAACAATATTATGAATATATACAGTTTATGTTTATATTGTCATGTTGTTATGTTTATATAGTCATTGTTTATGTATATATTGTTCTCAGATTTGAGTGAGAGAGCTGTATATGTGACAATGTGAATGGGTACAATCAGGGCTGCCAGGCAACTGACCTGTCTCTCACCGTCACGTAGCTCTATTAAGCACAGGCCCTTGGAGGCTCAAGTTTCGAAAAAGTATAAGTCTATATTAAGAGCGAAGCGGCCTTAAGGGCCTGTGCCAAAGGCCAACGGCCTGTGCTCTAAGAAACGGTATTGCTAGGGTTAGAATACCGTTTCGAACACATGCTGCAGCTAAACAGTGAAACACGTAGTTGCCTTATATTCCACGTATCGCCAAAGAACACCACACATTAGCCACAAGTTCCCATCTCGCTTAACACTACGTGGCGTAAAGTGTAACTGCCGTGTAACTAGTCGGAGAGCCTGGTCGGTTTAACCACACATGTGATATACCAAATGAATCAGTAAACGTCCACCTTCTTGTAACCATCAGTGCGCTACGATGCGCTGGGTACTTACGGGGTTACAGCAACTTTTTGAGACGAATGCAACCAAATTTATGAATTTGCCACCATGTTTGCTATCATTCCGACT
>NW_014577346.1:43941-47696 GCF_000485595.1 Priapulus caudatus
TCATCTAGATCTGCAGAGGTGATAGGTTTTTTGTATGGAAGGGTGTCAGGCTGTATAGACCACAGGCACTTGAAGCGTATCAACAGTAAACATACGCCGCCGCCATCGCGCGTACACGTACACATATATATAGAGTATAATATAGAGTATATACACTCTATATATATGTGTACGTGTACGCGCGATGGCGGCGGCGTATGTTTACTGTTGATACGCTTCAAGTGCCTGTGGTATAGACAATCCGTCGCACAGCCTGGTCGGGCTAACCGTCACGCATTGACCGTGAGACTGGTTCAAGGATAGAGAACATGGGTCCCATTGAGACCTATGTCATTTTCGTAAATGTGGGGGTAGCCCCTTGAAAATCGACAGGGATGCTGTTGAGGGTGTTCTTTTGTTCATTTCGACCGACAAAAATTACGTGAGTTAACAGGAAGTGTCGAAAAAAATGCGTTGAAGCGACACTACTTGCCCGTTTTTCACTGTTTCTGACCATTGCGATGCGCGAGAATTTCCCGGTGATTAGGGTTAGGGTTACAATTAGGCTTAGGCTCAGGCTATTAGCCACGCACATTTTTGACACTTTTCATGTGTTGCATTTTTTACCTTTTCCCGTGTTCTTCTCATTTCGGCCGTCCACGCTGACAGTCACACCGTCTTCCACACACACACACACACAGACACACACACACACACGACGACACACACGCACGCATGCACGCACGACCTTCGGCGTTATAGCATCGAGCCGCACGACTATATTTATGCGTATTCCCAAAATATACATGAAGCCACGCGCGCCTATCTTGTGCGCACTGGGGGCATACCATGATTGATGCTCGTGATGTCAAACATCATTGACGTGTCAATAAACTATATGATATCTGTCGCGTGAAAACAATATCAATGTCTTCCTTGTATTCATTGTTTGCCCTGCTCTGCAACCGTGCTCGCACATACAAATTGACATGCATATGCTGACGCAAACACATAAACGCGAATAGAACTACAGATGCACATCGAATCACCCAAACACGCTACACCATCAACAATCCACATGAGGTGCTTCAGTAACCGTACTGTAATAGAGCAGCTGATTCATTCATGCAATACACGCGAGCCTACTCGCTACTACGTGGGTACTACCATCCTACTATTATCGTACTAGCTCCCTAGCTACCCGACACCGGCCCCTATTCAATCATCATAACTCGTCCCATACCATCTAATCACGCGCACACACTTACACATATAGACACGTCATGTTCATTCATGCAGTACACGCGATCTTTCTCGCTACCACGTGGCTCCGTAGATACAAGACACCCATAATTTATTCATTCATCACTCGTCCCATACCATCTGATGGCTGCAACGCCCCCACGCCCGCACGCACGCACGCACACATATAGACACGTCATGTATAGATGCATTGCACACCGCCTACTCCCCCCTCCCCACCTGCCGCTCGTTTATTCTAATGCGCCTTGCTCCTTGCTGTACTACGTAATCTTGCTCGCTCGTCCAATACAAACTTATATGGGTGCCACATGTGGCATCACTTAGCCGCCTTATCGCTACGTCTGATCGCGCAGCGACCGTATATACATGCTAAAGAGCTATATATCTATGAATATATACATCCGCACTGATTCTGTGCCGTCGCAAGGATTTATATTCATACGCTGACGCCACTGCGTCTACACTTCCAAACCTTCACAAGTATATACATACCTATATATGCCGTTCTCGGGAACAGAAGGATATATATATTTTTAAATGTAAAATAGTTTTAATTTTTAGCCAGCATGGTGCAACGTAACTTAATTTCTAGGCGAATTTCTGCAGCTCGACTAGGCTACGGCCGAAAAGCCTACGCGTGGCTCATTGAAGCGAGCTGGTGTGGCCAAATTAGAGTGTGTTCGCCACGCGACGGTAAAATAACGTGAAACCATGTCGTGCAAAAGTATGATTTATGTCAAAACGAAGGAAGTACGACGCGTTTGTAATACTCTGGAAGATAAGAAAAGGACCAGTGACAAAGAAGCTCGTGTTTGTATACATTTGTATTTTTATTACAACATCTGAAGCTCGTATCGACAAAAATGTAGTGAAATCAGTTACCCAAATCGGCTGTTTTACTCCTTTGTCATTATACGCCACTGATAATATATGTACTATATACATTATATAGAGATATTAATACATAGATTATATAACACATATGCCCACACATGTATATATATATATATATATAAATGTTAATATATCAAGAGCTAATAATCCCTAGAAGTGTACAACGGAAAATTGAAACGGGAAGATAGTGCTATTTTCACGAACTACATTATTCTACTTGTGCCTGCGAGTCTAGAAATAATTTCTCATATGTATTCGCATTACAGCAGAATTACGTTGCTCTTACAACAAGACAACCGCTTGTCAATTACGTATCCCTAGGCTGAGATATCGCTCCTAAACGGCTCCGCCTCGCCACATGCCTACGCGGCTTTGAAATCACATATAATTCAGCAACCTCCGACGAGCGTCTAAGCATTGCTTCGTGAAAGTTCGGTTTTTCCGTGATAATTTATGATGAACGGTGCTTGCCTATGCCCTTTCTTCCATTATCTTTGCCTAGCACGGCTAATGCCGTCATGATGAGGCCGGCTTCCAGTCAGTTCTTTACATCGCAAGGTCAGTGTTACTCAGTGTAGTAATAGTACCGAAATTGGGCATGTGACCTCAATTAATAGCCGCTCCAAGCGGATGACAGGAAACCGTAGCGAAATGCTTAGACGCAGTGGCGAGGTTGGCTGAATTATGTGGATTCAAAGCGCGTAAGGGCATGTGGGAGGGGAGGTTAGGAGCGCGATATCTCAGCGCTAGGAGTATCGTATTGACAAGCGGTTGGTGCTTGTTGTAGAGAGCAAGGAATTCTGCTTAATGCAAATCAATGAAATTATTCTAAGACTCGGCAGGCAAAAGTAGAATAATGGTAGTCGGTGAAATAGGCACTATTTTCCCGTTTTCCGTGTACGAGCTCTAGGTATTATTAGCTCTTGATATATATTATATATATATATGATATATATATATATAATATGCGGATACACACATATACACACGGAGCACGAAGTCTGGCACGAATGCTTTCCGCGCGGACATATACGCCACATATACACAGCATACACACATATACACACCTCCCCCTCCGCCCTCCTCTCCTCTGCTGTGGGGATACGACTCGAGATATATTCCTATGCAATGTATATAAACCTCGGGGCGAGCACAACACTTGACATGTGGATGTGTTGAAGTGCCTGACATGTATGTAGTGCGGGGCTAAGATTGTCGTAGACATCTTAAGCGAGAAACAACACTTGAGTTAGCTGTAGTGAGACTTTAATTATAAATCATGGCGGCAGCATACACGACAACAACACTCTGCGGCATGCGCGCTACATCTAAATAATCTACATGACGGAAATCGGCAATGCGGAAACGGAAACGGTACATATTATCAATCCTCCCACTTAAGGTTGAAACTTGCAGTTACTGCACAGGAATTGGACAAAAAATAGCATATTTAACTGAAAAAAATATATATATTTTACGGAATCTCAATATAGAAAATGCAAACAAAAAAATCACGCCATGGGTTAAATTTGCAGAAATGTCAGCTGGATCATATCAACTTTCGTAGAAAAATGCACAATAAAGTCACTAAATCATGAGTTATGGGAATTTTCGTCTGA
>NW_014577346.1:47721-53088 GCF_000485595.1 Priapulus caudatus
GGCGAGGTCTGTACGTGTGCACTAACATCACTACTAGAAGGCGGCACACATGTTCATCTGGGGGGACGTAGCCACATGAATTCGCACTGTCGAGCTGTCCCGCTCTACACACATTCGCCATATGGTCTTTTGCTTGTGACTTTATACACTCACGACCCCCGCGGCTTTTAGGCAATTCGACGGGTCAATGCGACCACGGAGGCGCCATCCCACTACACTGAGATGATCGACTTGGAGTGACATATGCGGAAAACGGCTGTGTGGACTGCCCGATGATTGAGTGTGTACTGGGCTGCGTCTTTCCGGCTCCTGTCGTAGGGCTGGTTGACTGCCTTGCTGCGGGGCGGCTGGTGCGAGCCTGCTGCCTCTCTGGATTGGTTTGAAGACTCGGGTTCGCGACGTGTGGTTGGGCGACTCTCGGACGTGCTTCAGTCACATTCACAGCGGCCGGACGGAGCCGGAGGCGATGGCCTGGCGAAATGATGCCCGTGTTGGACTCGAACCGTGTCGACCATAGAGTGCAGCAGCGGAGCAACTGCCTCACATGTGAATGTGGGCTCAGCACAGACCTTGTGCGCGTACTCGCTGGATTCATTTTTGGATTATCTGCAGACGTGATTGTCCTTGCCTTTGTCGGCAAACTCACAGTTCTTTACTTAGGCGACTGCCCAATCGCGCATTCGAACGGTCTCCGAGTCTTCCTCAGGATTTCGGCTCGGCCGTTGAACGAACGTGAATACCTCAAATCCCACGTTGTTTGGGGGGCAAAATAACCTGCGTGAGTTTCGTTTCACTGGCAGCATAATCATTCATGCTTCCGAGGACACCCACAGATCCGCCAATTTCCAAAAACGATCGTTCCCTGCGTAGTGCAGAAGCATGGCCCGTCTGTTCTACCACCATCCGTACATGTCTTTTGCGCACACAGAAGAATTATTAAGGCGTCCGACCCACCTTTGCCCACCTCGCTACTGCACGTTGTCAGAAGGGTTGAGGTGGGAGAATGGCGGCGGAGTCTCTGCTCCATGGGCGTGACCTAGGAGCGAACTAAACTGTCAAGACACTCAAAGTTCTGGGGCTGGAGATCACCGGAATCATACACAGGATACGTGAGCTTTGATCGCGTCGCCAGCTTGACATGTATGTAGTGCGGGGCTAAGATTGCGGAGACATCTTTACGCAGAAACAAGACACTTGAGTTAGCTGTATGAGACTTTAATATAATCATGGGCAGCTACACGACACAACACTCCGCGCGATGCGGCTACACTATAATCATTCATGACGGAAATCGGCAATGCGCGGAAATGGAAAACGGTTACAGTATGTTATCAGATGCGGATAGGCGGATGTGTATATATGATACGGTATATATATATCCTTATGGTTGGCCGGAGAAAGCGGCGTACTAGGTATCGTATTGACCTTGGGGAACTGTGCAACAGTACTTGACTTCCTGCGGCCGGGAGGTCTGTAGTGCGGAGGGAGGATAAAAGCCTGTGCGACCAGACACTTGGGATGGCGAATTGTATTATGCTATAGTTAGAATGCCTTGTGTTTATGGTTTAATCCCGCAGTTTTTTTTTTAAATAAACGCTGCGCTGGTAAAATATCTGAACTACTTGACCCGCGGAGGAATGATGTGTATGAATTGTTATGAGTAAACTGACGCTCCAGCCGATTGTAGCTTTTCGCACATGTGTTTTGCATAGCAACCGTTATCTCTAGCCCGCGTACAGTTGCTGCTGGCGCTGCCTGACGCGATCCCTGCCGTGGCTCATTGACGAGCTGTGTGTGCATCGAAAATCGAAAATCAAAATACTAACTACTTCGTACACTCAGGATACCACTGCCACAATGCTAGCAGTATTTTTAAAGTGGGCGGAGCTCCGGGGAAATGTAGCGAATGGCGACTGTTAAACAGCGTAGGATTTCAAAGAGGTAACTGGGCGCACAATCCGCGTACTATTTCGTATCACTATTTTATCAAATTTTCCATTAAATAATGGTCCGATTTTTATTATGTTTGGAACTTTCTATGTTTGCAACTTATAGTGAAAACGCCTAAGACCACACGGAAATGGAACCACGGCGAAATCAAAAGCTTTGCTCTCGCCCCCCCCCATCTCTACGACCCCCCATCTAAGTCGCAATGTCTGACAATTCAACGACCGTGCAATTTTAAAGCATATAGAGTCCTAACATATAATACGATATATTGCGATGTATTTGTAACCGTTCATTCCATTTACCTCACCAGCCTTGTAAGCAGTAAGGAAATACCGCTGTTCACCCGTCTTCTTCATCGTTCCATCGTTTCTTTCTGTGTTATACTTCACAGAACCATAACCATACCAACACAAACACAACCATACTTTTCACGTGTGTGTTTCACAGTTACCTTAAATTCCGGTATATCCGTTAGTTGTCACAGTGACGTTAAATTGTTAGTACCATTGCTCATATCACTGACATGCTTAAATAATTCGGTAAAAATGCTACAAGACGGTCACAATACATCTATATATATATATATATCTGCGATCTCTGTCCGTCCGTCTGTCTGTCTGTCTGTGGAGCGGACAAGCATATTGGAAATTGGGTATATGGGTATTTTGTTAGTGCCTTAACTCTTCTTTGCAATCTGACTGTGCCAGGTTAGGAATGAATTCACAATAACACAGACATTTTGGATTTTTTGGATTTTCCATTTTTTTGCTTTTTTATGGATTTATACGCAATATCATGTCTGTCTTATTCTCAATTCATTCCTAACCTGGCACAGTCACATTGCATACGCATAACAGTTCAATCACGATGGGCATATTGATCCACAGAGTCCACAGAGAGAGGGAGGGAGGGAGGGAGAGAGATCGCAGATATATATCCAAAATAAAAAAAAATTTAAAAATTTAAAAAAAATACAAAAATACAAAAAAATACAAAAACTCCAAAAAACCCACAAAATCCACAACAAAAAAATCCAAAAAACCCTAAAAATACAAAAGCCCCCCCGAGCAAAAAAAAAAAATGCAAAAAAAAAACAACAAAAAACAAAAAAAACCCCAAAAAACAAAAAAAAATAAAAAAAAATAAAAAAACAAAAAAAGCTCAAAAACAAAATCAACAAATCCACAAAATCCAAAAAAATAAATTAAAAAAATAAAAACTCCAAAAAATCCAAGTCGAATTCAACTTAAAATCAATTCCCCCATCATGGCCCTTCATCGTGGGCCCTTCATGGCTGCCACGGAGTGGCTGTTGGCCTCTAGTTACTATATATGTTAGTCAGGAGTAAATTTAAACTAGCTGTTACCATAACAGATGGAAGAAAGTTTATCACCCATCGTACTAACAATAAATTGTTACCATGTGTTAATTATGGCATTATATGTTATAACTGTCACCTTCTATTTGTGAACAGTTACTTTAAATTGTTACCATAAACACCATCACTATATATAATTCGGAAATTTCGTAATTTAACTGTAATCGCCCATGGTCACAATAAATTGTTACCATATGTTAATCATGCCACTCGACCATTATAAATCGTGTCTTGTATTTTTAATTTTCTATTTTCTATTTTTGTATTTTTACCAGTTAACGCGTGTCCTAGTTGTTTGGATTCAGTGTTTGCTCCTGCCATTATATTAGGCAGGACGGTGATGACCGTAGCAAATAACAGGTGGTACCAGTGGAACAGAACACAGTTAGATTCGGTTAACTGTACGGTTATAGTTTTATTGCTTCCTACTAGTTTACAAATAATTCCCCTGCATTCGTATATGCAGCGGATCATATATCTATCTCGTCTAATATTACAGCATTAACGCATCGCCGGCTTCGTCTTCCTCTCTCACGTTCGTCCTCGCTTCACGTATACCTAGGCAGCCTCCACGGGTGTCTCCTCATAGTCGCTCCTGGCTCTACCTAACTGAAATCCCGTTCCTCTCCTTCTCCGTTTCATTCCCCTTTCCTGTTGTTCTCCGGTTTTCACCTACCTGAAAACCCGGCCTTCTACTCCCTCCGTTATCTCTCTCCTCGAGACCTAAACGGCTTTCTCCCTCTTTCTCTTTGTCCTCTGCTTCTTCTTCTTCTTCCTACCTAGACCTGAAAAATAACGCTCACGATGCTCGGTTCGGTGCGCCTTATATACCTAGCTGGCCCCGCCCCCCTACGTGCCGTTGTTTTGCACGCGTTGTCAAAACACACGCATATTTCGTTCGCTGGTGCAATCGCTTTCACCTGCTGACGCAACCCGTGGCTGGTACGATGATTGCATCATCTTATGCAACTCGTTTCTAAGAAAATATTCCTCTCTTCGACAACTTAGACTATTCATTCTATTCAAATCTCCTCATATTATGTTGACCACTAGTACATAACTGCGTTGATTATTATATTCTATTTATCGCGTTATCGCTTTTCGCGTAAACACTCCTTGTTTTCCTTAGACCCCCATCCGTATGTATGATCCAAGATGGCTGCGCCCAGGAATTGATCGATTATCTATGTGCTGTCTATATTTTATCCTCTATTTAGTCAATATATGGTTATTCTATCTATACTGCAAGTTCAATCTATCCATCCTGATCTAGTCTACTGCTCTTGTGAGTTACACCCCCCACCCCCGAAACCTCTACATTAGCTAGTAGCCATTCTGGCTAGACTTAGTTTCTGTATACTGGACTGAGGACCGTATTGTATGGTGGGTGGTCTGCCATAGCCCCAGATGTATATTAGCGTTCTATTTTAGTTAGCTTATGTAACTCATATCGATCTTATACGTTGCCTTGAACAGGTTTAGCCCACTTGGGCTGGTGTAATCTCGGATTGTGGACTTAGCCATCTCCAAGTTAATTGCTACTATACTATCCAGATGAGAGACCGGATACCAGAGAAGCGTCGCCTGAGAGGTGTTGATCCTGCCCGCTAAGTGCGAATCTTGCGCGCAGTTCCGCGGCAAGGCGCACGCGACCGCGGGAACGTCTTACGAAAGTATCACGCACTGGCAGCTATCGATCCGTGCGCCAAATCGAAAGGCCGGCGCACGGATCAATTGCTGCCAGCGAACAGTCTCGAATTTTAGCGGGTCTAATTCACTAGCAAACATATGCACACGCCATCGCGCAGGCCTAATAGCGATGTTTCACGTGACGTCATAGATCAGGTCACGTGTATTTGTTATGTGTTGTGGTTGGCAGAAGCAAAGCGTGCTGCTTGACATTCATTTACAGATGAATGACCACATGTTCTGATAGAAAGCACTGTTTATGTAGTGCACGTAGTCACGTACACGTGCGTGCTTGCGCTTGTACCGAACAATATCACGCATCTGCTTGCTACCAACCGTTAAACTCCGCA
>NW_014577346.1:53626-63475 GCF_000485595.1 Priapulus caudatus
GTGCGTGTGAACTTACACTTGCGTGCATGCGTGTGTGCGTCCGTGTGTGTGCACGTACACGTGCGTGCGTGCGCGCGTGTGTGCGCGCGTGTGTGCGCGCGTGTGCAGGTACACGTTCGTGCGTGCGTGCGTGCGTGTGCAGGTACACGTGTGTGCATGAGTGTGTGTGCACGTACACGTGCGTGCGTGCGTGCGTGCGTACGTACACGTGCGTGCGTGCGCTTGTACCGAACAATATCACGCATCTGCTTGCTACCAACCGTTAAACTCCGCATGTGCGCATATGACGCATATGGCGAAATATACAGCTGTGCCTGCATAGCTCCCAAATCCCATTGGTTGATACAAATCACGTACCTCAAACTCCTGTTTTATGGTGCATTGTGACCCTAACCCTACAGGGCCGGCGGAGCCTCATACCAATAATTTTTACGATCATGATTTTTTTCAAGCACACATTTTCGTTATGCACAGGCCGGATCTACAATTATTGCAATCCCGAGCATATAATGATCTCAAATCACATATAGTTTATGTATACACGCATATATACTACTACATGACTATAGTACCGGTAATAAACTGAAGAATGTTTAGAAGAAGACATGTGTTAATCTCTTTAATTGCTGATACTGTACCAGAAACGATCGTCTGCTGCTCGGCCATTGTGAGCGCCATTGTTTATGTCCGTTCAATATAATTATTCAATATAATTAGTTCAATATAAGCGAACGATCGTTTTCTGCATTGCGACGACTAAAAACATATCTGCGCTCTACAATGACGCAACTGCGTCTAAATAACGTGATGTTGCTTAAAGTGATTACGTCACCGTAAATAGTAAAAAAAGTCACAAAATATAAGTAATTTTGTTCACTTTTTATGGTTAAATTGCTGCATTATACTTCTAATTTTACTATACTGTTCGATGTGAACATACACTCGTGACTCATACATAGCCCATAGCAAGCAATTAATGTCAGGAACACTAATATCAAATTGTCCAGGTTTTTATGGTCTGTATCTAAATTACCAATCTTATCAGGTAATAATTTGACGATACGTTTAGTCCCGTTAGTTCTTACTTTTAGTGTAAAAAAATGGCAACAAAAATGTAACAAATTTTACCATAGAAAATTCGTGACGTAGTCAATTTAAAGTATCTTCATGTAACCTGATAATTATTAACGAGAGTTAAATATATGAAACAAACTATATGCAATTATGAAACTAGACCAAATATTCCTGTGCGATGATCGTAATTTTTTATAAACCTATCAACTGCTTTTTCCAAGTCCAAACTGTCCAATTTCTTTTTGTGCACGTTAAAGAACACAAATTTGACATGTAAATTGGCAGATGCCGAAATAATTAGGCCTATACTGAAGTATAAATATATATTTGTTAGAGTTTTGAAAAGTATTTTTAAGCTCTAACAAGTGCCGCATATAGATTTTGAAATATTTTTAAACTCTAAAAGACCATCTTGGTGTCTTAAATTTTAAAAATTTTCCCCAAACCCCCCTTGATAGGCGGGAAACCCCCCGTAGAGCTCCCCCAACACCGCTGCTGCCCACGTGGCCCTGGCCAGCGAAGTTTCATTTATATAACATACGTCATATGCGCACAGATGCGCAGGTTTTTAATAATGCGCTTTTCTGCGCGAGCAGCGGTCTGGACCCCCCTGGCCCCCCCCCTGTACACGCCCCTCGCTTGGGCAAGCAAGCAGATGCGGATATTGTTCGCATACAAGCAGCACGCACCCACGCCACGCACGCACGCACGGTACTGCAAACACACACGCACCTACGCACGCACGCACACAATGCACACCACGGTACCTGCCACACGCACACACGCACAAACGACGTGTGACCTGCCACACGCAGCGCACGCACGGTACGTATGACACACAACCAGGACGCCACGCACGCATGCACGCACGTGTAAGTTCAACACGCACGCACGCACGCACGCACGCACGCACGCACGGCACGCACGCACGCACGTGCTACTTGCATCACGCACGCACTACACTCATGCCACGCACGTTGTACGTGCACACCATGCACGCACGATGTACGTGCACTACGCACGCACGCACGTCACGAGTGCACATGCACACGGCGGCGCTACACACGCACGCACGTGTACGTTGCACACACACGCGACGCACGGCACCACGTGTACGTTGCACACGCACGCACACACTCATGCACGCACGTGTACTGCGCAGAGCACGCCATGCACGCAGGTGTACGTTGCCACACGCACGCACGTTCTACGTATCACATGAACACGCGGCGCACGCACGCACGCACGTCCACGTGCACATGCACACGCGCCCACACACTCACGCACCGCACGCACAGCACGCACCTCGTACGTGCCAAACCACGTGCATGCCGCTGCGTGCGGCATCTTGGATGGCTACACGCGTGCGCGCGTGCCGACCTGCATATATGCCATCGTACACATTGCCGTGCCATGCGTCCCTGCGTTCGCACGTACACCTGCGTCATGCGTGCAGGCACAACACCGTGTAACCTGCTCACACGCACGTACGCACGCACGCATGCACCAGGTGTACGTTCACACGCACGCACGACACGTAATATGTGCACTACGCACGCACGTGTGCGTGCCACGCACGCACTCACGTGCTACCTGCACACACACGCACGCCACGCCCGCACGCCTAGCTCTAGCTGTGAAACACCACGTGTACGTGAAACACCACTCACTCACACGCACGCAGGCGACGCACGTGTACGTCACATGCACCCACGCATCGACGCCACGCACTGCAACGGCCCACGCACGCACGTGTACATCAACGCACGCCCACGACGGCACGTGTCACCACGCACTGTACTTCTGCACACGCAGTCACGCACGCACGCGGGGCACGTGTACGCACCACTGCACGCCACGTATACACCGTGAACACGGCTACACACGCCACGCACACTGACGCCACGCCACACACACGCTACCACGGTTACTTGCCAGCACGGTGTACGGCTGCCCACCACGCACGCACCCACGCCACGGGCATGCACGCACGGTAGCGTGCCAAAGTCCACTTGTAGGGCCTACGGCTCACGCGCGCTACGCCTCGCACGCCGGCACAGTGCGTACGTGGCACAGCGAACGCAAGCACCGACTGCACGCACCGCACCGATATATAATGTTACACGCGCACCGATCACGACTCGACGCTCAGAACGCACGTGTGACTTGGCCACCCACGCACGCATTACGCACGTGTACGTGCCTACCATAACAGCGCTTTCTATCAAAACAGTGTGCATACACTGTAAAGATTGTCAAGCAGCACGCTTCGCTTCTGCCAACATGACAATCATAACAAATACACGCTGCACCCTATCAAAGACGTCACCGAGAACACTTCCTATTTGATGCTAAATGCCTGCCCTACCAAGTTTAGTTGTTGCCGCCTGGCCACTGCTCCTTAACCCTAAACTCTATAAACCAAAAAAATTATTGTGTTATATTAAATTCTTGCGAAATAAATCATAGTAAATATGGTAAAACATAGAAAAATTACAGCAAAAACAGGAGAATAATTAAAAAAACAGATGGGATTCGATCACAACGACATTTCAGCAGCGTCGCTCTCTGCTCTAGCGCGTTCAGCTATCGAGCATTGGGGTTTTGTGTTAGGGATGTGCCTTGACAACACTGGGGGCGTACATTGAGGAGTTTGATCGCACCGCTGATTGTATTAACCAATGTATCTTGCAGACGGCCATCGTCACCGCAGTAAACAGGTCGTGAGTGGCATTGCGTGGCCTCTAGTCATGAGTGAATCGTTATTTCAGTTTTTATAGTTTTTCGTGCGCTTTTAATGCCAACAAGTTTCAACGATCGTAGATACCATGCTCTCACCAGCAAAACGCTGTGTTCAAGCCCAGTTCAACTCTTGCCACGAATTCAGACGTAAGCGAATCTCCAGTGAATTCCCTTATGTAATCCCTTTTGGTATTTATGCCACATAGCGGTGAGCGTCCCTCTGCAAAATATGAATTGAAAACTGCCGCGTTTCTCAAGGACACCCGTCCGGGCCCACCACTATTCAGATACGGTTACATATATAGCCAAATAACATGTTGTCACTGCAAAGGGATGATGTGCTTAACTAAGCTCTACACAGTGGCTCGGCAGAGCGGGGGTTTGCGTGCTTAAACACCCCCTTTAGCCTATGTCCCAAACAAACATTTTAAAAAAAGAAAAGCAAGAGGAGAGGAGAATAAGGGAGAGAGGGAGAAAGGTACGTGTTGGTGAGAGAGGAGGAGCAGAAAGCAGCGAAAAAGGAGGCGAGAGAGCAACAGAAGGGCCCTATTATCCTGTGTATATTAAGTTTAGTATTTGTAAACACCCCCTCACGCAGCTGTAAGAACAAGCGTAGCTAATGAACGCAGGATAAGGGGTGTACAAGCAAAATGAGATACGAAACCCCAAAATCGCATCTGCGTGGCTGCCTCCACGAATCGCGGATGTCGTACTTAAATGTAGATTGGCGCAGATGGATGCACGAACACATATTATGTTCATAGCACTTGAGTTTGTTACATCGTGGAGATTTCAGAAATTTCACCGATTTTATTGCATCTACTCTAGCTTATCAAACGCAGCTTTTTATAATGAGCTAGTGTAGCCTTGCACGTTTGTCAACTGCTCTGCTATCCTAACGTATATGGATTAAGTACTTGATTTACTTAAAACAAGTGCCCAGACGACAGCCTCACCGACGCATCCCGTTTCGTGCATTCTAAACGTCCGCTCAAGACACCTCCCATCGCAACGACATCAGCAACTCGCACCCGCGTTCGCTCTCGTCCTCTTAGTCTCTCATTCTTCTCTTCGTCCTCTGCCGCTCTTGACTCCTCTGTCCCTTCGTTCTCTCTCTCGCTCGATCACACACTCTCTCTCTCTTTCTCTTTCTCTCTCTCTCTCTCTCTCTCTTAGCTCTCTCTTCCCTTCACCTCTCTCTTCCCTCCTCTCTGTCGCCTCACGCTCACTTCCCTCGTTGTCTCTCTCTTCTTGCTTTGTCTTCTTCTCTCTCTTTCTTTGCTTTTGTCTTTCTCTCTCTTTCTCTCTCTCCCTCCTCTCTCTCTCCTCTCTCTCTCTCTCATCTGCTCTCTCTCCTCTCTTCTCTCTCTCTCTCTCCTCTCTCGCTGTCTCTATCACCTATCTCTCTCTCTCTCTCTCTCTCACTCTCTCTGTCTCTCTCTCTCTGTTCCTCTCTCTCGCGCCTCTCTCTCGTCTCTCTCACTCTCTTCCCTCGCGCTCGCTCATCTCTCTCTCTCTCTCTCTCTCTCGCTCTCTCTCTCAATTTCTCTCTTTCTCGACGGCGTAGCGCCTGCCGGACGAAGCTGCTAACGACGGATTGTCTTTACAGATGTCTGTATTGTCTATCAGACTGATTTCTGATCGTCTGTCTAACTCTAGCAAGACCGTTTCTCGTGAGCTAGCAGCCGTAACGTTTTTATATAAACTTAAAACGTGTTATATACTATCATGTGAATTCGTGGCACTCTGGCCAGCCCATGTTTATACTATTCTAACAAAATCGGGTTTCCAGAGCGGCCCAGATGCGTTAGAAAATTATGAAAATCCTCTAAAAAGCGCCTGTCCCGGCGGACAACTACCTACCCAATCTACTTTCCTCCGTAGAAATGACAATACAGACCAACGCGATACCCTATTTCGAACACTGGATGTAATCAGGAACCTCTCTCAAAGAAATGTTTTGGCGTTCATGAATGATGCACGATGCGCGGCGTACGTTGAAGTCTTAACATTAAAAGATGGAAGCCCTGGAAGCTTCCATCTACGTAGTATACAACAACTTATTTTCAAGACACAATAGGTAAGCACTCATCCATTTACCTACGCAAGCCTACCATGCTACAAATAGAGAGCTCCACCGTAACTAATTTAAACGCAGGCCAAAAAACTACACCATACTATCACCAACCACATGCACTCCCATGGCATAATTAAGTTACGTGTAACACCAACTGACAGATTAAATGCCATAAAGTATGCATTTAAGGAGCATAACCCATCTTCAATGCAATTAGGCTTTGAAATCTTCACTCATTGCAGCCTCATACATCCACGCAGCTATAATTCTACTAGCAAACCCGCCATCAAATTTCTATTCTGCAACGTAAACAATCCGACATGTTTAACCCTCCCTCTTGACCGTCAAAAGTTATAAACACTTATTACCTTCCACTCAGTGAAAGCACATTTCATACGGATCCTTTCAATTAACGCCATATAATGGTATCACCCTAAACAAAAAAGTTATCAATCCGCATCCGTCACACCATGTCCTCAGTAAACCTCTAAAATCATGCCCTGCCCCCCGATGACCTTTGACTCCGTTGGACCTCCAATTTCGGCAGTGATTGCACCATGTACTATACACCACTATCCACGAGCCTACGCTCGAGTCCTTAGATTTGTGCCGCAATTTTCTGCATTTCCTCCTATACCTTAATCTTAAGGAGAATTTCCCCTTCCCCAACTCGTTTTCGGATTCGGTTTCACAATACCAGCAGCCGGATGAGGTGAGGGAATAGATTTTTCTGTGTGTGGAAGCACTGTACAGTGAGTGCTGACATTGTGTGAAGATTCACGAATTGAGGGGTTTTTCACGGATTTTTCGGTGAGTTTGACGGTTTGGCAGGTTTTTTCATCTAGGAACACTCCCCGGGTATAAGAGATGGCCCTGTGAAAATTGCATCCAGATCGCTTCGGCGGTTTGGCCGCCTATAGGGAAGATACATACATACATACATACATAGATACATACGAACTCAAATATATATTAGATATAAACTGCTGTTTATTACGCCTATTGCTCATACATTATTTTGTACAGATGTAAATTTTTTGCTGTTTTTCATACTGTATATATGTGCATTTTGCAGCTCTGTTTGTTGCTACACAGCTCTAATACGTTGTATGTTAATTAATGCAACTATAGTATCTATTTATAGTATAACTATTGTATTTATTGCGCCTATTTATATAGGTAAACATATATATATATATAAACTGCTGTTTATTTCGCCTATTGCAATGACCTTATGACATTCATATTTTATGTACGCATTTCACTGGTGGTATGACATTGGCATTGAAAAACAAATAGTTTATTCTGTCCCAACCAATTACGGGTTCTGATTGAAGTCTTATTTTCTAACAGCTACTGAGGTAATGAATTAGACATTATAAGTCATGAAATCTCATGTCTGTCTCAGGAACTGCTTCAGGACTCAATGAATGAACTGTCTCCGGAGTGGGTTCGTTCATTGTTCACTATTGACAGCGAATCCTGACGTTTTCTCACTGCGTTAATCATAACGCTAACACATTTGCAACCTTAATGAATTACAGACAATCACATTTGACGCTCTAACCTCGAATAAATTATGCGAACGTCCACGCGACTCCTAACGGCCGAGTGGATTCTGTGTGTGTATACCTTTATTTCACTTCACAGGTGAATGCAAGTGTCGCATTCACATTTTTTTGGGCAGATGCTACAACACTTACACAATGTAGACAGTGGAACTTTTGGTTCATAAAAACCATAATTTTTCAACAATTCCAGTCGCAGGCACTCTTTTGTTGTACAATAAGCTACAATGTATTTTTTTAATCCTGCCACATTTGCAGCTATGTCCGATCTATTGTAGTACAGTACAGCCTCAGACAACTGTCCACAACGTCCAGCTCTGCCTATCTGCTGTGCATAATCGTTTAAACAACGAGGTGGCTTTCCGTGAATAATTCTTGTTACTGCCGGAGAATCAAACCCCATACCAACGCTAGAGGTACACAGTACCAAACGAATTCTGGGATTGGGTTGCTTGAGGTCAATTGTCACTTGCTTGGTGACATAGCTGTCTTGCTTCGAATAAACCACAGCATAGGAAGAGTTTATCAATTCTACGGGAACCAAATAACTCTGACAGATAATATTGTGCGGCTGAAATCCACTGGAGTGGTAAATACAGCAGTGTAACGGGAAATTTGTCTCTCTGTTCTTTAAGCTCGTCACAGTACCTCATATAGATGGATTCATAGGTTTCTACAACATTAACATTAGACCCCTTCTCCTCAACAGCAAGATATATATTTGGCTTGTCTGGGTTTTCTTGCACAATTTCTGTGTTACGCAGGCCTAGGACAACTAAATGTTTCTTTAAATCATCTGTGGTTAAGGTTCCACTCAAACCAACAAACGAAGCCTTGGTAAAGAAAGCAGGAAGGGTCTTTAGCTCCTGGAAGGCAGTATGAAATTCGTTTGACCTGAAAGTTATGAAAACAATTTTATGAATCTAAACTATACAGAACAAACTAAGCACTGAAATTACATACTATATTATCCAATACAATGCTAATAGAACCTATAACTATTTAGGTTCAACAAAACAGTGCACCTGATTTTCTTTATTCGCCAGCGATAGAAATGCTGTTGTCGATTTACGATATATCTGAAAAGGGTTTTCCAATGAACTCACCTCGTACATATCCCAGACGTGCTGGAAATTGGCCATGACGTTTTTGTCAGGAATCGGTGGTTGAATTCGTTGGAGTCCTGTTATTGAGGGATACACAGTTATCCATAATTCAATATCTAGTTACAAAGTCAATCTAATTTTGTTAGGTATCAATGCCACGTATGTTATGATAGCGTTTCCCGATTAAGCCGGTATAGTTGTAAACATCGATCTGAAAAACATGCTGGCAGTGCCATTGCTTCATTGTTGCGTAATAACCTGAAGTAGAAGAATTTCTTCTTTGAGGAGCTGGCCAAAAACCACCTAGCCGATGGTGCCACTCGTCCCCATTGCTCCTCGCTCGTTGGGCATGGGGAATCCTCTCAATAGAGTCCGTCGCCACCCACCAGGCACTCCACAGGTTTACCATGCACAACTGCAATATACTGCTGAAGTTGTCGCAGCATGTTGATCATACCAACGGTGCTTGCCGGATCTGCGGCTATGATGCCTATGTTGACCTTGAATAAAAACGAAGAACGTTTTGCTACTCGTTTGCAGCACACAGCAATAAACCCCGCAACCACCACGGTGATAACAACATAGTGTGTGAGAAACCCTCACAAAGCTGCATGATACTTTTGGTTTTAATCACTCAGCAAGTCAGACGGCTCCTGCATTTCCTTGCTGTACTGATGCAGCAACCGCGGCTCAAGCCTTTTCTGCAGGTGCTTTAGCTCGTCCACATTGGTCGCCAAGATGTGTTTGACAGCAAACACCATGCGCTCCCACTTGCGGTCGAAGACATCCGGAGCTGGTAGGAAAGTATGCGTCGAACAAACTTGCTGCATGTGTCGTAGTGGGGCATGCTGCGACAGGAGGTTCCCGGACTGCGAAGCACATCGTCATCAGCAGGAGGTTGTTTTGGTTGCCTGTGTGATGATGCTTCGCCTCTGTGCCAATTTGCACGTTATCAACACAAACCCCATAGGTCGGTGCAGAACGATACTTCAACTGACGCCTGACCAGTGATAATGGATCCTGAAAGAAAAGTAAGTCAGGGTGCACAAAATATTTGCGTAATGGCAAGTAAGAGAGAAAGTGCTTTAATTAAAAAATCCTATCTCTCATTCGTATGCAACTGTTGATAAAGTACAAATAACACGTTAAAATTAATATTTATGAAAATAATTTAAATAAATTAATAAATATAAATATATATATTAATATAAAAATTAATAGTTATTATGAACGAACCATACCTACACCTGGTTTGGCGGGGCTTTTATTATAAACCAGGGGG
>NW_014577346.1:69074-116894 GCF_000485595.1 Priapulus caudatus
TGCGTGCGTGCGTGCGTGCGTGCGTGCGTGCGTGCGTGCGCGTGGCTGTGTGCCTTTGTACGTGTTTGCGTGCTCGCATGCGTGCGTGGGTGCGCGTGGCTGTGTCTGTCTGTGTACGTGTTTGCGTGCGTGTGAGGGTGCGCGTGGCTGTGTCTGCCTGTGTACGTATATATATATATATATACACTAAAGTATAATATTTCAATTATATAACTATATTCATATTATTATAACTAACAAATGTTGAGCATACCTCTTTCTTTACGATTCTGCAAGCGATTGTCACTAGGGCTTTTCTCGCGGAAACCCAGTGCTTCGTCAACACAGCAAATCCTTCCACGTAGCGGTAGCAGCTTAGATATCCAGCCGCTTGCTCAGTATACGACTTGTTAGGAGCATTAACTGATGTAGATTCGTCTGCCAATGATGATGAGCACCGCAATCCAGGCGATAACACAGAAGGCGATGCCGATACAGACTGAAGTGTGGGTGGCGTAGATGCTGATTTTGGTGTCGAGAAGTGAGGTCTTCTATTTTTTGGCGCGGTAGGTGATGTGTTTTGAGTATTGTCCAGACGAGTTCTCTTAGCGCTTACGCGGCGCCTGGTAATAGTAGAAACGCATCTTATTTTATTGTTGCATGCATCACACAGGTAGCTGCTTGGCACAAAGTATTTGCGTGGAGAACCTTTGCCAAATGTTCTACCAAATGTTCCCGGTGATGACACTGTCAGCACAGAAACTCGTTTGTAACCTTTCGTTTTCATTTCAAACGCATTATTGCAGATGACACAACTCATGATTGCTGTCTAAGTAATCTATAATGACTTGTACTCCTATTTGTATTTCCTATTTGCAGTACTCTTATTTGCATATACTCCTATGCAGTATTTCCTATTTGTTGCGGACATTTCCCGCCACAACGATTAGTGTTCTCTCGAGAATCTCGCGTAGTTTTCACGCAAAGACATAAGAACATCCAGTATGGCGTTTTACAACGTTCAAATATTATAGCGCTGTCCGAAATTCTCTTATTTTAACGTGTATTTCGAGGTAAATAGTAATTAAGATGTGATGTGATAGTTGCAAACATGTAATGAAATGGTGGTCGGTGATCGTATAGTATAGTTTAGTTAGACTTGCGTTGTGATTCTATTTCTTGCGTGGTGATTCTTGACCGCAGATTCTATCGTGCTAGCTAAACAGCTACTTGAGAAGAAGTCATTTGTAGAATAAAAATGCGAAGAGTCGAAGCTAAGATTAACGTACGAAGGTTTATTCACACATAAAAACACCTTCGTATAGCTCGCAATTATATATTCACAACAAAAACAGTTGCGCTTACACACAGTAAAAAGGCGCAGGTTCGGTGGTTTCTACACACTAATACATACATTAATATCGTATGCCTAAGCTAATTACGGCTTCAATCCGCATATATTATAATACACACTCGTAGTTTTCCCCAGCTTGTCAACATGTCTATTCGAAGTTCTAGAAACTATACATGTTCTAAGGCAGGCTGCACACCGTGGGCGAGGCCCCTCGTATCTCTGTATATATGTCATAGATAACAAGGTGGGCGAGCCACTACATACACAAGCTAAAGCGCTCGCACGCACCTATGCAAGTCGCGTAGCCTTGAGGGGGGAAATGTGTGGTTTGCACGCAGCATATATGTAATTCTAAATAAACTAATTATGAAACTAATTGCGCACGCGCACTGTTACATCACTACCCCTGCAAATAACTTGCTTGACTCAATGTCAACAAGTGTCGTCCTAAAGCACGTCAAACATGTACTGCTACCAAATAATTCTTAGTTAAACTACCCCTTAATTAACACCGTAAAAAAACATGTGGGCATTACCCATCAGTAGAAATTCATTTTACGATTTTCTTTTCATAGGCTACTTGTTACCTAAGAATTAACACTCATCACTACACAATAGCAAGAATCTGTGCATACAATGACACAGCCTTAAATATTGATTATAATAACTCACAAAATACAATAATAAAAAACAAACGAAAGCAAGTGTTGGATGTACAGGATGTGCTTCCTGACGCCAACTCCGATTAGTCGCCTTCTACGACATGCAGGAGATACAGTAGGCGTATTCGATTGCCGGACCTACACGGCTGTAACTAACCCCCCAACAGTCAAAATACTAGTCTAAACGCAAAGCTTAATGTCTATTGTACAACACGAATGTGCTCAGATAGTACTATTAAACGATAACCATATCTCCCAACACCCCTAAGCATTAAATAAGTCTGTAGCGAGGGAGGTGGGGAAGGTGGGGTGGGTGGGGCAGGTGGGGTAGACTCAACTAGATCTGGCGGCGGTGCGGGCCCTACTACGGCGTCCCGCGTAAGGGTAGGTGAGGCCGCAGGTCGTGTTGAGAAAAGTACGGGGGTGAGTGTGAACTGTTAGCACGTTTATTTACAGAACGCAAAGACACGGCATAGCTACACCATTCTGCTGTGCATATTCATGATTTCACCGGTGATGGCTACTAACATACCCAAGCCGACTCAGGGTGTGGTTTTCGTTCCAAGAGGTCAAATATCTATTACACAAACTACGTGGGCTCTGGCGTTTACAATAGATTTTTACCGCTATTCACGAATATCTTGATGAACTTAAGAAACAGCTATCAGAAATAACGGCACTCCCTGCTGTTCCTTCTAAGCCCGCGTCATATAGTTCAGTTGATGCTTATGCATCTCAAGTTCGAGAGGCATTACAAGTACTCCTTAAAGAACACATCACGTGGTTTCAACATCGTTTCGTTTTCATGACGCAACAACTTAACGACCTTTATTCCTTACATTACATAAGGGATAAGCATGCGATTATTGCAGGGATCGGTAAACTCTCTCAATTTCTATTTGGAACAGCCACGGAGGATGTTGAAGCTTTGCAACAGCGTATATTGGCAATGGGCAATACGCAGCAAGCGATTTGAACTGCAATGGATGATTCGTTAACGGTTATGAATTATACGCGCAAAACGGCGGAGTTGAATAGTTGTAATATATCTGTGTTAATGTTACAGGCGCAGAGACTTACTACTGCTGTCAACAGCATTTTAGTTAAAATGACAGGTTGGCAAGTCAGCGGGAATTCATTACGCTAACGAAATTGTGACCGGGGTGTTGATTCCGGCTCATCACATTCGGAAAATCCTCCTATCTATTCAAGAGGCATTACCCCCACTTTAGCGTTACCTCATGATCCACACTCAGATCTATTATTTTTACCTTCGTCAAGGGGTTGGCAGAAGGTTATGTTTTCATCGGCGGGCGTTTGTTGGTTTGTGGGTTTCTTTGTGTACAGCCTAACTGAAAAAGTTATGGACGGATTGTCATAAAATTTTCAGGATAGGTCAGAAATGGGCAAACTTAGAACTGATTAGATTTTGGTGGTGATCCGGATCCAATTAATTAATTAATTAATTAATAAAATTTTCAGGATACGTACGTCAGAAATCGGGTAACTTAGAATTGATTACATTTTGGTCGTCATCCGGATCAAATTAATTATTGAATTAATTAATTAATTAGTAAAATTTTTCACAGTGACAGAATTGAGCTGCCTTGGCGGAGGTCTGTGTTCTCCGAGTGCTCTAGTATTACAATATTATCACAGTTGTGGTAATACCCGATAAATCGGGCTTGCATGTTCTGTTCGTCTTTTGTTCCATTATGATACAGAGACATGACTTTTCAAATTTATCAGATTATTAGGCCACCAGTTTACCTCCGTAATACTACCGCCGCTGCGTATTACAGTTTCACTTATAATTACCTTGAGATTTCGTTAGACCATGCTCATTACGTGCTACCCCAGAAAAATTCACTACGCGTTTGTTTGCGCAAGAGGCAGCGTGTTTGTGACAATAAGTCACCTATTATTCCTATGGGAGTAACTACGGGGTGCCCGATAGGGTTACAGCCCTATAGACCGAAGGTCCGATAGACCGAAGGCCCGATAGACCGAAGGTTTATTCAAATACGCAGTGGCTACACGTCCGGAATCGGTCGCCTAGCCTCCAGGCTACGCATCCGGACATCCACTGATGCCGTATTCGAACGTGAATATGCCGCACATCCACTATAAACCATATATATATGCCCTAACCCTAACCCTAACTCTAACCCTAACCCTTTGCAATATTTGGTCTATCGGACCTTCGGTCTATAGGGCTGCCCCCGCCCGATAGCATTATTCAGAAATCTAACAACAGAAATACAAGCATTGTGCTCCAAGCGCATTACATTTTACGCGAGAGCTACCCCTAGGGCAGATTACCTGCTTAATGGATGTTGGTTAATTTCTTCATCAACCCTTCTTACGCCATCACTACACGTGATAATATCATGTCAGTCACGACCGGCATCTCAGGTTCAGGTGCGTGAGCTTCAGATCACGCATCAACAGGTTATTACCTTCCATTCGGTACTGTCACTCGCTACGTGCATTTATTGGCGTTGTTGTAGACACGCCGCACGTTCTCGCTGGCAACGGGCCAGTACGGTATTGAGAGAACAGTATGTGCATGGTAATGCTCCGACACAGGTAGTTGCCCCGGTGTGCGTGAGCGCGACTCTGCCACCACGCGTCGCACCACAGGTGCTTGACGAGATAGTTACCACGATTAAGGGCGCCATTTATTCCGTCGCAACCCTTATACCCTACTCCGCCTAAGTCGATGCCACTAATGACATGTGTCCCCACAGATAGCAAGCATAGCAAGCATTGCGTCCAGGCATTTGAAAAGCTGTGTCGTGGTGAGTTTTCATCCAGCCCCAGGGTATCAACGTTCTTAACCGTAGTCAGCCGCTATCAGTTGTCGTTGCGTCTCCTAGCGGGCTCTGCAAATGTGCTCTCGGATTTTGCCAGTCGCAATGCGCCACTGTGTCACTGACCACCTCATGCCACCAATGGGCTTCATTGACATGTGTTCCACATACCCTTGTGCAGCAGTCTACAGGGGGATTTGCAGCTGACGTCCTCAAGCACGAGCGACAACTCATGCTTGTTGATACGAAGTTGTTATAGGGAGTGTGTGATGTCATACACAGCCACACGCCTGATTGACAGCGAGCATCACGTCCTGTTACGTGATGCACTTATTCGACTTTGGCATTGACATTATTCGAATTTAACATTGGGCTACAACCTATGGATGGACCTGTTGCCATTGTGCATACTGGTCATGCTCCGGGATTCGTGACCTGTTGAGACGCCATATGATTTGCATTGAAGTTGGTCGTGTGAAGAATGCCAACAAGAATCCGGTCGCGGAAAGGGCTGTGCAAGAGCTAGACGATGAGCTTCTGCATCAAGAGCCTGGTGGTGGTACTGTTCCGGTACTTAATCTCTCCTTAGCTGTGGTGAGGATGAATTCCCGCATTCGTAGTTGAGGTCTGTCTGCTCGAGAAATGCTGACGCAGCGTGACCAGTTCACGAATGTTCAGTTACCATTGTGAGACCATCAGCTCATAGTGGCGCAACATCAAAAGCGTTTGCAAAATCACCCTTACAGCGAAATGGCGAAGGTCCCGCTAGCAAAGCTTTCCGCCAGTCCATCAGTTGACGTAGGAGATCTGGTGTACCTATATAACGACCGTAATAAGTCACGTGCACGAGATCGCTATCTAGTTGTATCTGTTGAAGGACAGCGATGCAACGTTCAAAAATTCACAGGGTCTCAGCTTCGCAGATCGTCGTACCACGTAAAGCTGTCAGAGTGCAGCTGGTACCTTGGACGTTCGGACATCACAGATGATGAAAGCGGGCTCAGCTCGTATGCAGTTCCACCATCACCGGATCCTCCACATGTATCGGAGGTGCTGATTGGAAACGTCGATGATAGTTCTACGGATGTGACTCTGCCTACTCATCAGATTTAATTGTGCTCCCAATAGCACAGCAGACAACACGGCAGGAATAGCGGACGGTTGCGTTACTGCCATGCTGCCAAGACGTTCAACTTGTCTAAAGCGGCCTCATAAACACTTGGTGCGCTGTCATTCAGCTGAACATTCGCATTTACTAAATAGTTATTTTTCAACATTTCAGCAGAAGTGCCAAATCGCCCAGTTGCTGGGTGTCATATTTTTGGCATTTTTAGTTTTCAATATCCGAGCTTTTTTGTAGTTGGCTTAGATTCTGTCAACATCTAAGATTTTCTTTTTGACGGTAACTTTTCCTCAACTATAAACCCGCTGCTTCTGTGAGCAGATTGTTTTAATTTCAGGTACATCTGGTGAGCGCACAATTACGTGACCTAAATAAGGCTATGCGCATGCGTATTGCAATTTAGCACCTGGTCTGGCCCGCTTGTTGTTTACAGGCACACACACAAGTGGGCTATCTTATCCCGGGCTAAGTTAGCCCAGGCCTGGCCCTGCTTTATTTGCGGGGCCAACTTGGAGCAGGCAGCGTGTATTTGGAGTGGGATAGCGTGTACACACTGCAAATATTTAGATGATGATGATCTCCTGTTCATCTACCAGACAGACAGTCAGAGAAGGCTCCTTGAACTATATGGGAATGAACTGGAATTTCTCTATGCTACTTACAAAACGACACGCTACTTTCTACCGCTCTTCTTTGTTATCGTAAAAACTAACGTAGATTACCAAGTATTGCCACTTTCATTACTGAATCTGAAAGGGAAGATGCCATTCGTGAAGCTCTGAAGATATTAGCTGAGTGGAATCCAGACTGGAAGCCGGCTCATTTTATGTCCGACTTCTGTGAGGCAGAAATTCACAGTATCGAAGACGTATGATGGTACTTATGTTTACCACCAGTATTGCTTTATTTGATTAATACGCATGCATCTGTTTCATTGTATTGCTAGTTTTCGCGTGTGCACGTACACATGCGTGCGTGCATGTGTACGTTCACATAACACTTTGCTAACTATGAACTCGCTTATTCAAACCCACTGGCTCTGTAAATTTTGAATTTAATGGTCAACTAAAATTAATAAACTTCTTCATTTTGAGCATATGCGCCCGTATAGATACAATCAAAGTATATTGATATATTGAATAAATCGATTTATTACTGTCGTATACGTCTATATTTTATGTGTAGAAACTGGTTCGCAGGTCCTTGATGAGTAAAAAATAGTGATTCCACGGCCTTACAAACGCCTTAAGTTGATATTAAGCTAGAACTTGTTCATGATAAATATGTACCGTTTCCGTTTCCGCATTGCCGATTTCCGTCATGATCATTATAGATGTAGCGCGCATGCGCAGGAGTTGTTGTTGTCGTTGCTGCCGCCATGATTTATATTAAAGTCTCACTACAGCTAAACTCAAGTGTTTGTTTCTCGCTTAAAGATGTCTACGACAATCTTAGCCCCGCACTACATACATGTCAGTTCACCTTCTATTTTCAGATTGCAAGGTGTACCTTTGCGACTTTCATCGCGAACAAGCTTGGAATATGGGGCTCAAGAAAACAGATCATAATCCCTTTAATGACCGAGAGGAGGTTTTATGCAGACTCAGACGTATTGCCAGACCACAATCTGAGTCCGAGTACAAAAATGCAGTGGACGATCTAAAGGCTAGTCCAGTGTGGCAAAACAGTAAACTGCGTAAATGGATAGAAAACACTTGGCTACCTGAGTATAAAGTAAGTATACAACATTTTATGACTGCCAATTCTCAATTTATGTGTATGAATTAAAAACCTTTCTTGGTAGTATGCATCTAGGAAAAGAGTATAATTAACTGATTAATCCATTATTGTATTATGGATAATTTCATTAACTGCTTTCAAGCGAATGATCTTCATCAGGGATGATGCAGTCATGTGAATATGCACTTGGGAGCAGGGGCAATTGGACTTATGTACGTTATATCCATACAAACGGTGGTGCCGGAAATGGTCATTATACACGGTTGCCAATTCTTCTAAGCGATTCTTTTAACGTTCATGTATGTGTGTCTAGCATAATGACAATAACCAGTAATAAGCTTCCTCTTGTAGCCTTTTAATACATATTTGAACAATTTCGTTTTAGAGATGGGTGTGGGCGTATCGAGGTGACCGTCTTCTTATCAGTGGCCATACCAATAATGGCATTGAACGTCAGAATGGCGTTTTTAAACACGAGTACCTCCAAACGCATTCGAGGCGTACCCTCAGTGGAATGGTGGAAGTCTTGGTAAAAGAATTTCTACCTGACCAGTACCAAGGGTAAATAATGCATTTACAATGCTTTTCTAATATTCTTTCATGATTTTTCATACCCAATAGATATTTAAAGTTTTAAGTTAGGTTTTCCATAAAAGGCTTGAAAAGGGAGTTTTAAATGATGATTTGTACCACTAAAATAAATTTATTAAAATAAGTGAGGTTCATTGACATAAATTTATTTTGCCCTTTGTAATTATTTCTTGAATCACTTCTTTCAGATATGTTTATGCAAACAGGAGAGCATCATCTACACGCAGAAAGTACAATGTTAATGTTCCGGTATACCTGCGAAATCGTCCTGCCTTCCTAATCAGGCATTGCTTGGAAATGTTACAGCTTGCTGAACAGACATCCTGATTTGATTGCATGTGATTTCCTTTACAATTTGTAAATTTTTTATTTCTTCATAATCACGTGCTGCTATGTAAAACATCAGAATATATCACACACTTGTCTATATTACTTGCATATCACCTGTATAACAGTTGTTCTGCTTTCTGATGATACTCGACATATCATTACAAATATAGTGGATTTGGATGGCTGTGAACCGAGTATTTCTCCCACTAACTACGTGGTATGAATTTTCTATAGAAATAATATCCTTACTCGACTAGCTACACTGGCCATATGTATTCATATTGTCTGCACGTATTTGGGAAAGAAATTATCATTTGAAAGTGTGAAAACATTTCTAATAGCCAGATGATCATATTGCTAATTGTTGTTACCATGGGTAATTTTAAATTGACACTTCACAGTCAATACAGATTATTCCACCTACCGATATTGAATTGATTGTCATTGAGAATGACAACTCAAGTTTTGTCTACCAGTTCAATAACTAGGTGAAATCTTAATGCACATCACTATGACAAAAATTGAAACTTATAAGATTGTACCTGCATACATATTTGTATCCCCCACGACGAAGTCGGCGGGTATACTATGGTTTCATGTCTCCCCAGCCGCCGCCGCCGCTCGGTCCGCCGCAGAGAATTTCCCTTCCACTCTATAACTCGACCCCTAATTGACCTAGCGTGACCAAACTTGGTATACTTACACATATTGGGGAGAAGGTGTGCAGAGTACCAAAACCAGGTTACTGCGACCTTTATTTGACCTTTACCTTGACCTTGATCATATTTCGCTTCCGCTCTCTAACTCGGCCCCTAATTGACCTAGCGCTACGAAACTTGGTATACTTATACATCATGGGGAGAATTAGCCCGACCAGGCTGTGCGACGGATTGTCTATACAGCCTGACACCCTTCCATACAAAAAACCTATCACCTCTGTAGATCTACATGAATAACTCTGTATATCTCACATATAACTATTCTATTACCACCTTTGACTTGCCTCGTTTGAAATATGAACGTTAACTCGCAGTTGTCGTGCTTTTAAACTAGAATGTATCTCTTAATTCGCGGTATAATCTTCAAATTCTCACAGCTCAAACTTTCATCACAAATATTCAACCGCCATGTTTTACAATGCGCATGCTCAACAATTGAGGCACTGAAAACCCGCAACGGAACCACACAGAACGATAATGAAATAAATTCTGACTAGCGTACGCAATACTTAATGACTAGCGTACAACATAAGTACAACATAAGTACGCAACTTCAACGTATTACAATTAATCTATATAAACAAACATAAATGTTGTAATATAGTGGTGATGGTAATAAGTGCAACATAAGTACACAACTTCAACGTAATACAATTAATTAATCAATACACAATAGCCGCGCGATGGCGCTCATGGAAATCCACGTTCGCGCGCAAAATCAATTTCCACGTTTGCGCGCAAATTCAATTTCTGATACGGCATTCGTTTATTCAACCATTCAACCGGCTGTGCTTACAAAGAGAGAGATTCTTAATTTCATCACCTGTGTCTGCATGTCATCTTGCACAATTTTATTCGGTGATTATTTGCATTTTGTGTCTATCTACGACTACGTATGCCTACGTATCTAAAATCTACGTTTTACACCGATGGCAACGTGTGTCGTTTGTGACTCTATTTTTGAAAAAAAAACCGAGGATTTAAAAGAGTCTCTGTGTTGTCTGTAACAACCCCTCGTACTTTCGAAAAAGTTTTTCAAACTTTTTGCCAGGAAATTTCGTTTGTACTGCTTGCCACGCAAAGCTTCTACGTGTTGCAAAACACAAAACAAAGACAGGAAAAAGAACTTGGCGGGATAGAGACTCTTTCGTGGCTACTCCCACAAAAGATAAACAGCCAGACGACAGTCTAATCACTCCGACGCGACCTTCCAAACGGCAAGCAAATTCATCAACACCTCAATCAAGATCACCACCGGTATTTCAACCTCCATCGCCAATAGTGTCACCACCCTCATCCTCAAATACAGCATCCCATAGCAACGACACCGGATTTTCGAGCACGAAAGACTCGGAGAAATCGTATGTAGAACAGGCAGCGTGGTATTTTTCTTCCAGCGTGGTAGATCTTCCACTACAGAGATGGCTTCGCCACCTTAGTAAACCATTCAACAGCAGCAAAGAAGGCGCTGATAGAAGTTGCTTGCCGACTCATAAAGAAAGAGGTACGCTTTACGTTGACACCGTGGTTATTCGTCCGACACCAGATCCCTAACTCTAGTGGCTATTTTTCTGATGAAGTCTAGATAAACTGTATACATGGATTGCTACTTTACGTTATATAATCATGACCTCATAGACCTTCATACGTTATTCAGTTCCAGACCATCCAAAGGGAGAATGGTTTGCTGTTCAGCAAGAATGCTGGAGCAGAAACTCTGTCGAATTTCTCATGGTCCTCCGCTATTGGCGAGGTCAGGGAATGCATGCCTACTACTGTTGCATGCTTCCACGCCACCTTGCCATTGGCAAAGCAAGTGAGGATGCGGGTGTCTAAAGGTCGGAAAGGCAACAAAAGGTTAATCCTATTCATATGCTGTAAATGTAATATATATTGCTAATTGTTAATCTGTTATTACTCAAAAAGATTCGAAACGAATCGCAGTATTGCCATTCCCATATACCTGTTGTATATGCACAAGGCCCCAACCATGCTTTTCAAACACCCCGTCTCTCTATCATACCATGGGAATATATCTATAATGTGCTTTGGGGCATGCATAACCACGTCTTACTGTTTCGTACTCATTCAGATTTCATTGGGAGTTTCTATTTCATTAATTTTACTAATACCTATATACATGAAATGTTGATAACATAACAACATATGCTCTTACTTGCAGAAACATGCGTCCCGATGAGGTACAGTCTCTATTGGACAGGAATATAGGGCAAATGCTTGCTATTGCTCTTTTCCACAAATGCCCGCGGAAATTCAACTTCGTCCAACAGAGTGTTGCTATTGAAATGTGGCGTCAAGGAGCACCACACAAGGTGTTCCTCACGCTCAACCACATGGGGATATCACTGGGAGTTGGAGCAGCAAGGAGTCATGTTGACCGCATAGGGAAAGAGCATGACAAAGAACTGTTACTGTGGAAGAGCAGTTTGGAGGTAATAAACAACAGTGTCGATAAACAATTGCTTAAACATATATGCACAGGTGTATTCAAATTACATGCAGATACCTTTTTCATTAACCTTTCAAGCAACATATTCACTATTTGATATACTTAAAATTGCCATGTATTTATGAATTAATGTCATTGCTAATGTTTATGGTCTATATCACACGTTTTCTTCTATTACAGGTTGTACCAACTGAAGGCTGTAGCCGCAAGCTCAGCTACCATCAAGCAGACACCTACAGCTTCTGCTTTGATAACGTTCAGGTTGGTACCGAGGCTAAACACCAACATGCCGAAAACAACAACTCCTTCCTGCTTATGACCATGTGCTTTGCTGTCAGAGACCGTGTGTCCTCCCCAATAGCACCATCGCCGTCTGTACCGTTAGAGGCCAGTGACCTGGACCCATACACATTTTTGCCATCTCCTGCTGTGTATGAGCGAAAACGTGCACTCGTGGTGTTCGTGGTGTTACACATCCTGGCTGAGCATCTTGACCAGTTGCAACACCTGGAGAAAAGGCTGCAGCCCCGCATACAGCACAAGTACACAAAAGAAATGCAAGAACGATCTCAGTTCGTAAGTGTATGCTGTATTTTGTATTAAACGATGAATTTATTACCTAATATTTAGGTTTTTCTAAACATTTTCAGCTTCATATTACGTTACATTTCCATACATGGTAAGGGTGTACTGTTCTATTTGCAGGTTAGCATAGGAGTGGTTGATGCTAACCCTGTTACTGGCACAACATCGGGCATGATTGCGGTCATGGAGCATCTTCAGCAGTACGTAGCTGTATCAGACAACAAGCCTGTTGAGAACTTGGTGAGTGGAGATGGCCTGTCCGTTGAAAGAATCATCCATGCTCAGCACGCAAGGAGCAATGGCGAGGAATGGCATCATCGACTAGACTCCATATGTGGCCGGCACCTCAGGAGTTTCACAAAGAAATTCTGCTTCTTCAGGCGAGTTAGCTATTTTAAATAATATATTTATGTTTACAAACATGTTACGTTTCACAAGCAATGTAAAGTCTGTACTGGTCATTGACCGCATTGATACATAATCTGGGAAAGAAGAGGCTCTGTTCTCAGATGTAATCTTATGTGACACATGAAAAACAATTAAGTAAAGAATTCTTCATACAAAACATTATTTTAATAAATCGCTGTTAAACATTCTATAATAGCCATTGTCACTTAACATAAACAATGGATTTAACAATGTAATAGTAAATGCTTTTGTCATGTCTGAACCTCCTCACAAGTTCTTGAAATCAACTAACCATGTGGTTGTGATAATGACGGTTGTGGCATAGTAATAGTGTATAAAACTTGGTGGTATTTGCAATTTAAGGATTTAAATAATACGTTCTTTCGTGGAGGAAGTATCGCCGACAGAGGAACGGTTGCACAGTTGAAGTGTGACTTCAACCACCGATCATTTCGAAAAGAAGTGATGTCGAACTTCCAACATGTTTGGGACATGTACCACGTGAGTCAAACAGCTGGTTTATTAAAAATGCTAACATAAACAATAAAATAGCAGCAACAGGATTTCCATGTTTGAAACACATAAAAAATACTAGCTGAGTCTTGTTAATTAATAAGGATGCCAGTGCTACAGTTGCGTTATAATTATTTCTTGCTAGTTCACTACAGACGCTCATGTCTTGCTCTGTGCGATGAAGTTGCGGGGGATGACAACCATGAAAGACATTCCTGATGGTTTCCCCACGAATGGAACCAGGAAAGCGCAGATGACTTGGCTCCATCAACTGGCGCAGGAGGTAGTTGAATTCTGCTGGGAGCCTAGTGACAACGAAAGCATCAGGATTGCTGCCAAGGCATATGTTGAGGATCATTTAGATGATTCTAATGGAGACGTAACATTTTGCAGTTGTCACACAGGTATGCAGTTTCCTAATACTCGGTTAAAAGCATATCATTTATAATAGGGGAGGCTATAACATGTACCAGGTTAAGATAGATGATGAAGTATTTTACTATTTTCATTATTTACAGAAAAGGATGAGGAGGAAATGCTACTGTGCTGTAGCTTGACCTGCAACATTGGCTGGTTCCACTTGAGCTGTGTTGGGCTAGATCTGGCTCCGGATGCAGAAACAGACTGGTACTGCAGCACGGAATGTGCTAGCAGTGACAGCTACATTTACTGCATATGCCATCGCAAACAGGATTCCACCATGATTCAGTGCTCGCTCGGGGAAAACTGTAGGGGCTCGGAGTGGTTTCACAAGTGTTGCAAAGGGATTAAGCCTCAGGAACCTCTCTACCTGGTAAACATATCCTGCTGTTTTTTGGTGTTGAAAAAGTTAGCTCCTTATGAGCGATGCAATACAGCGCAAGGCTCAACGTCATGGTGCCACTTTTACACATGACGCATTTTACAGATACCTGGTACTGTAGTGAAGCATGCAGTCTAGGAGCAGAACGAGACGACTATGTGCTGAACCATACCAAGGCTCTAATGTGGGAAGGGCTGTCACACATGTCACGAAGGATGGCGGTGCGAGAGGGTGACGGCGCAGCAATGGTCGACGACTGGAAAATGGACTTGTTGCAGTTCTGGTCTAGGAAGCATCCTAAATATTTCATCATTGCTCACTCTTTCCTGGCCTGTAAGTAAGCAATGATAAGACAACATTTATTAAAATCCATTATAATTATTTGTTATAACGTTTCAAAGTATACAACATATCCATAATTTCCAACTGGTACTGTCGTAACAAGGTTCTTGGTCAACAAAATTCCATGGTCTTTCCTTTGTTCATTTACAGGTGTTGGGGGATTTGCTCCACACAGAATGCAACACAACTACATTTGGAATAGAGTGGCCAACCCGAAAGGGAAGCCTAGTGGGAACATTGGACTCGATCTGAGCAACGAACATATCAATCGAGACTTTAAAGGTATGAACAGTTTATACTCACTTTGCACTGCTCTTCAGATGTAGTGTGTCTGCTTTGTCGAAGCACCATGGATGGCTTTAAGCATTATATTGTGATGATACAAAATATTAATCATTCAATTAACACGAAGGAAGGTATTAAACAACTAAGAAGTTGCGAAACTAGACAACTGTGCAACTGAAATAATAAACCATGTATAATGAACAATACTAGCTATGATAATCATACATTTCATAGCGTTTCACAATTATTGATGCTTAATGATATTTCTGTTAACAGAAATGCTGCGACACTCTCATGGCAATTACACGCCTAAGCAAGTGCAACGATGTTCCCAAATGTCTGGGCCATATGGGAAAACATTAGATGACCTGTTCTCAGAAGTAGGGTTGGTCGACATGAGGACCGCAGATCGAAGTAGCAGGACCAGTGTGTATGGAGAAGATATCCGCAGGTGTGTGACCGAGTACTTCAATGATGCCCTCTGTGACTACATACCAGGCCGGGAACACGAGGCATTCCAAAACTTTGACATGCGTCGTGGCATATCATCGCCCATGAAGCTTGGGCAAAAGCTGAAGAGCTTCTCTGCACGGATGGATTCCTGGAGAAAGATAACGCAATATCACACTGTCAGGAAAACAGGTGATGTGTAATGCATTTCCACAGCTCTTAGCCTCGATAGGACTATTGCACACAATCCACTTACTATTTCTTCTCCTTGTTGCATACGGAGCAACAGGAAGGGATGGCCGAACAGTGCTCCAGTGATTTTACGTTCATGCCTGGTAGGAACAAAAACTGTAATATGGACTTTCGGATGCATTGCTCTCCAGTTTGCGCAGACAATAAAAAATTGCGCATTGGTTCGTCCACGCGTCTCTTATCAATCGACCCAGGATAAATATAGAGGATGGCCTTGCCTACCCTACCATCTCGCGCACATCGCCCTACCTCCTGCCAGTAACTCATGATATCACCGGATGGTCCCCAATGGAGGACGTAATCAACATTTGAAATGTTGATTCCGAGGCCAAATGCGATGGTAGCAACAACACAACGAATGCTGGAGGTGGTGTCTGCAATGGTACTCGCGATCCGTCTCTGGCTGTCGACATCGGTTGCAGCATGATACATCTCTACTGTCCGGTTGTGCACTTCGGCAGGTGTATCGATGGCAAACGCAGAGGAGCCCAGCTCACGCATCAACCAGTGATATATTTCACCGACCTGGTCCACCTGCCTATAAGCAGACATGTGTTTCAGTATTCATTGTTCAATAACTGTCAAAAGTGCCATCGAGAACGTTGCATATGTTACCGATGTTTCATTGGAATTTATTGCTAAGCGTTTTGTTTGCACCAATGTCAAGCAAATACTGTTTTGGATAAAATGCTTTGAGTAGTAAGCTATGTTATTGACATGTGTATATGTCTGAAGTACTGATATAACTGAATGTTGTTATGAATAATTGAGGTAAATTTAAGCAAACCTTGCGTATATAATTGCTTTGGGGGCTGAGTCAACTTTACTTTTCAGCTCTGCCAGGTACCATCCCAGCGTATCTTCAAAACTCTTGATGTTGACAGTTTTCACTTCTAAGTGAATGTTAGGTCTGTAAGTAGAGGTAGTATATAAACGTTTGTTGAGCTGTCACCTATCCTGAAGTTGGAAAAACATTAATTGCTCCTTGCATAATTGTTTTAAGATAACTATTACATAACTAGCTGGTGTACCTGTCAGGTAGTAGTGTGACGTAAACCACAGCATCTTGTTTTAAATGCATATGACCGATTATCTGCTCTACCATCACAGGAGTTGCTGTTGCTGTTAGCATCATCACTGGTGTCTTTGGTAGCCGACTCCCGAGTTCCGTGATGGAAAGGTAATGATCTCGGAACGTCTCTCCCCTATTGGAGAGCAGTTTCACATGACTGGTTAGATCAACATAACACAGACAATTTTGTGTTCTACTCTGAAAGTTGTGTTTGCTGCATTAGCAAAATATTGGATATGACTAAGATATGTAAATGTTACGTGTTTATAACAGTTCTCAAGATACCAGTAGAAAGTGAAGGAAGTAATATGGTTTGGTAAATCGGAACTCACCATTTCGTTAGACAATGTGCCTCGTCAATGCACAAAAGAGCAATCTTTTTCCGGTTGAGGCGCACCCACTCCCACCATGTCGGTGACATGATGGCTTCTGGTGACGAGAACACAAGGGTGAAAAGCCCTTTATGTAGATCTGTAGGAAATTGAGATTTAGTCGTCTGCTGTTATTCGATTACACAATGATTTTATAATGAGCAAAACTGGTCTGCAATTATGATCGATTTAACAAAATCTGTTACCTGCCACAGTTTCCTTGTCCATATCTTTCTTGTGTAATATGGCTGCACACTTGATGCTCCGAGTAAGTTGTGTCTTATCCTAGAGGCGGAAATGGACAATGTAGGGGAATAGGACTCGTCTGATCATTCATTGAGAAATGTTTGTCCTGATGATTGTGGAGTAATTGTGATTTGTTAGATCCCAATTAAGGGGCCGGTATATAATGGCCAAACATTGCATTACATATGGACTAAGGGAGATAACTATTGTTTAATATTGACTTTTGTTTCTTGCGGCTGAAGTGAGGGCGGGAAGCAGACGTATTGAATTTCGATAACATCTGTAAACCTTTCGTTGTCACGATATTTCTCCTTTAGGATACTAATGGTCAAACAATTCGGTAAGAAAATATTATAGTAAGATGCACCAATATATCTATATTTCATAGCCACAGTGTATGAGGAATGACATCCCCGGTAGCGGCCGTTGTTAGGTTATGTCCAGTGAATTCGAGAATTCTGTTTGCACGAATGAGCATGGTCGTGCACTGCATAGCACTTCCAGTAGGGTCGGTGTCACAATTTCCTATCGATGATTAATTGTTTGTTTACTCTTAGATATGATACCTAGGGAAAACTTTGATTGAGGATCTTTGGTTTTGATGGACATTTAGTACGTGTAATTAGGAGCTTATAATGAGGTCAGAGTAGAAATACGATGACTTTGTGAACTTTTGGGCCAATCCCTGTAATCAGGTAGTGATTACATGATATGAACAATGATTTGAAAAGAGTGATTAATGTATGGATATATTCCGTCGTAGATATAATTAACAGTTATTTGCTCATAGTTTTTAGTAGAATCAACAAGTTATTAGTCAAGATTGGAGAAGATTAGTCGATTTTATTGGACACTAGTGACTCTGGGCATATCGTCGTGTTGGTAATTTGTACTGTTGTAAAAGAGTATTCATGCATGTACTCACAGGCGCGCATGCTTGTAACTTACTTATGACGATATGTACATTGATTGTATAACGTTGACCCTAGTACTAAAAGTTGTATTTTGTATGCATTGCAGTTTATCCTACGTATTGGCGTATATTACAAGAAATAAAGAACGTCGACATACATGAACCTAGAAAGTGACATTTATTGTTGATTATTCGGCGTACGTTTAAGATCCATGAGAAGAACATATCCATGAGAGTCATTACAGTAACCTTAAATTTAGAATTATACTACAACACTATAAATATGTACATGTTCATGATCTTCAGGTTCTGTACTGGTACTGGCCAACAAATGACATTTCTGCACACGTAAAGAGAGCGGAGTGGCCAGATAAGTTGGATTGAACTGGGCACCAGATCAGAGTGTTTTCATACACAGGTAAAATACCTTATTTAACATTGTATTTGTATACATAACATTTGTGTATACCATCTATGGCCAAGGCCTTATTTCGAGAAACTTTTTGTTGAACAATCATGTCTTTCTTTCACATGCTAGATGATACAATTAACATACGTCTTTTTTGTAGAAATGCTATGGAAAAGCCCTGAGACATGCTAAGCTGGCAGAGCAGAGGTCGAATTCGAATCTGATGAGGAGGAGCCATACTCGAGAAAAACAAAAATGCCAAGTCACCACAAGTTTTCAGAGTGAACCTGGTGATGGTGTGTTTTCATAAAGGCCAAGACACACGTACTGCAGCGACAGCAACCGACCGTAATGACAAACGACTTTTCCAAAAATTAGAAACTATTGTTTCCTATGAGCCATTGCACACACACGCGACAACGACCGGCGACAACCTCGACGACAACAATATTTAGAAACGTTTCTATCTCCAGCGACACTGTACAAATAGCCAATCGCAGACGTTTCCATCGGCACGTGAAATAATGATTACGTCATAAATAACCCATAATGCTAGCCAGGACGTAGACTGGTCTCCGGCGCTAAACTCGTGCCACATGTCACAAACAATGGGGCCGCGAAACCAGTCTAACCAAAGCGTGCAAGCTGTGGCGTGTATTTTACTTTATTATCTTATCCTTATACCTAGTGTTTTTGCAGCCTGTTATTTAAAAAGAGCAGCACGAGTTTTTGCCGTTTGTTCATGTGATGTGTACCACTGTGGCGCATGTGCTGTATGGGTGAACTTTGACCTAACGTCGGTCGCGGTCGCTGCAGTGTGTTTGCGCCAGTCGCCGCGACTTTGTCGTTTGTAATTACGGTCGGTCGCTGTCGCTGCAGTGTGTCTTGACCTTAAAGCATACAATTGCTTATGTATTTTTGACCTCTTAAACTCTACAGATGTGTGTCCATGGGGATTATCAATTAGGTGGTTTGCTAATCTGTCCTAATATTGTGCAAGCCATAGGTTTCACCGTTAACGTATAAATAACGTTCAACCGTAAACCCCGGGACCGGGAGGCAGATTTTGCGCACGAAAACTATTCGGATTAAATACCAGATAAGTAATGTGCCTTTATTGTATATAGTAATGTAAAATAAAAACTGTCACACTATTAATTGTTAGTGTTCCTTTTTAAATTTTTAAACTCTATCAGTTGTGTAACATATTTGAAATATATATTAACTTAGTTTTTATGGGAAAAAATTACAAACTAAAAGTATGTATTTCATGCGCTTACAGATCGCATTGTCAATTTAAACGAATGTAAAATTCTCTGATGTTCCCGAGAAATAACGTACATGTTACCATTATTTCCTACTTTGAATTTGCATTTAATATTCATTTGAACGTGTACAGGTGTGTGGTTGCAGGAATGTTACATTACAACGTTGTATCAAAACGTTGTGGCAACGTTCAGGGGAGTCTACAAAATAACGTTGCCACATCGTTGTATCCCAACGTGTTCACAACGTAAGTGAAACGTTGTGACAACGTTGCCACGACGTTATATGGTTAGTGGGGGTGGCACTATTTTGAGGAAAAAAATTGTGCAGGGAACCAAGGAGCTACATATAGCAAGGAGATGAAACGACACATGCGTGGCTCTCTTCTCTAGAAACAGAACTGCTTATGTTGAGCAGGAGTCAAATGCCAGTAGATATCAAATGTGCAAAGTAGTTCTTGGTGTGGTACATCTCCAATTCACTTCTGTACCATGAAACCGGAAAAATTCTCAGATTGCTCTTAATATTGCCGGCCACACATGCAGTCAGTCAAAGGTCCTTCAGTGCTTTGCGTAGGGTGAAATCCTTTCTCAGGGCAAGCATGACGCAGTTAAGGCTCAATAATACAATGAAATGAATGAATGTGCACCGAGATATGTTAGACAATATAGATGAACAGGATGTAATTTCAGAATTTGTAAGTTGCCATCCAGACAGAAACGATAAAATTGGAATAAAAACAAAATAAAATGACAAGTTATCTGACTGGTATTAATATTAATACTAATCAATTAGAGGTGTTACATCAGTGCTCTACGATTTGGAATGTGTATTTAATATGACAATGTGCCTACATTGTGGGTATTGTGATTTAAATTCAAACTTCAAAACAAACAGATGTACATAGTTAAAGTATAAATGCAGATTGAAAATATGCTTATTTTTCACAATAATGTTGTGATAGTCTATACAATTTTGTAAACAATGTTTTATTAGTTATTATACTCATCTAATCTATATTTCAGTTCGTATGCATGTATGCATGTATGCATGTATGCATGTATGCATGCATGCATGCATGCATGCATGTATGTATGTATGTATGCATGTATGTATGTATGTATGTATGTATGTAGGTATGTCCCCTATGCCCGGCCAAACCGCCCAAGCGATCTGGATGCCATTTTCAGAGGGCGATTTCCTATACCCGTGGAGTGTTCCTAGAGGAAAAAAATCGCCCTCTAAAAATTAAGATGCGTAACAAGTGAGTAAAGATTTTAGAATTAAAAATTTTCCCACTCCAGCCCAGTAGGAAACTATATCATGTCAGCTACATGTCGTGCGGTTTGGCCGGGCATAGGGGACATACATACATACATACAAGAGCGTACCTATAAAAGAGAGCGTACAACGGTGAAATGCTGAAACCATGTTGCAGTATTAGTCGAATTTAAGAAAATAAACTTTCCCCATTTTATTTTGACGATTGTTAGTATTATTGATCAGCTGTCCTACCTTGTTAAAACAAGTGCCGCGGAGCGACAGCGCTCATCTAACGTCTACTGCGGTGACTCTGTGGTGGAGTGGTGGGATTCTAGTAAACCCTGTTAGTCCCAAATGTGTTCACATACACGCCGAAACGATGGAATGCTTTTCACTCCTCACATGGAACAACGTTACACTTGGATATGCACTACAACAGCGTGGCATGATATATCGATGGATGCAAGATCGATGGCTATGTATGAATGCGAAACTATATGCTCTATGCTCTATGCACAGGGCTATGCTATATGCACTCTGCTCTGCTATATATACATGCTCGAACTATTACGTCATCATCGGAAACATCAGACCATCGGGGGTACTAAGATGCATACGGCTGCTGCTGCTCTGGCAGCACATACGGCTGCTACTGCTGACGCCACGGCGGCGGGGCTTTTCCAGATAACATCTAGTGGAAATTCATCACAAACATCAATCAACGGGCTTACCCAATCAACGTCGGGGGTACTAAGATGGCTACGGTAATTTGAACCGGTACGATTACTGGTACGGACCTCAACTCGGCCAAGTATCTTTCGCTACACTAAACTTATAGTTAGTGCAGCGTGTGGAACTCTCCACCGCGCCGCAGTCTAAGCTCAATCGCCGACCCTTGTGTGGAAAAAACCTTGAAAATGCCTCGTAAAGAACCTCATCGCGCCATCTATGGGACGGCATATGTACGAGAATAATTTAACGGCGTAAAACGGAAGAAATGCAAACTCGCTTTTCTAGAGGAAAAGCAAACGCGCCGACCAGCAAAGGAGCAATTACGAGCATTTGTATTTATTCTCGCCCTACGTGCATACTTGAAAGGCTTCTGGAATCGCCACAACTCCTCAATTCACCGATTATAGCGCTTTATCCTATACCCGAAGGGCACTGTCGAAAAATTCTTTTAAACAGGACAGCGAATCCGATAAAAAGTGCCGCTCCGCGGCGCTGTTCGCGCTTCGCGCGGATATCCGGCTGCAGATCGTCGAGGACTACTGTGAAACGTACTCACCTGTCTACAAATGACATCGTATCTCTAGGCAGCCCGTTGGTATAGGGTTGTAGTGAACAGATAACGCTGCACGGTTATGCAATTTTGACAGTGACGTCATACCAACCTCTGTGGTGAAATGTGCTGTGTTTCGCTGAAATTTTTACCTGTCGACGCACTCGTTCACTTCCGACAGCTAGTGAAAATGGAAGAAATTTTCCTCTTCGATGCGAAATGCATTGGCCGGGCATTTCATTATTTACGAAAAGTAAAAAGGTTAGCGAAAAACAGTAGGTACAGGACCTGGTCACATCGGTGACGCCCCATTCATGTCCATCAACGAAGAAGGCGGGGCTTATTGTCATTACGGAGATGCCAAAATGCAACATAAGGACGTAGCGCAGTGCGCTAAATGGCGTGTTATTTTCGTTTTTGTGCCAAACTCTATCGTCGGAAACCGTTCTAGTCTAGCAGAATGCCCTAGTTCCCGAGATCGGCGATTTGGTACTGTGATGGGTCCCCACCTATAAAAATTTCAAAGGGAGGTGCGGCGTACGCTGTGACTAGAGGACACAAAGTGTCAATCCTCGGTTCGCCTCGGCATCATGGCCGCATCACGTCCAGCGTAAAGGGCGGGTCATCACCATGGTGATAAATAACAAGACGTTTTTGTGGAGTAATGGCTGCGTCAATGACTGGAAATGCGAGAAAAGATAGTCAATAAATGATGGCAACACGTGAGGTTTTCCGAAGCTATCGCCAGACCGAGAGACAGTCGCAGCCACTACGTATCTCGAGTCGGTTTTCGGCAAAAATACCAGATCTTCACCGCTCATTATCTCAGCGTAGAGGCATCGTAGGGACAAGTGGTTTGTTTTATATTAGCAAGTCTAATTAGCGTGGCTTCAATGCACCGGTCACCAATGAAGTTGCTGTCATCATCGCAGGGCAGGAGCACGGTTATCGTGACATTGTCCTCCACCAACGTGATGCCACCATCAAAAAAATACCAGACACACACCGTTCATATGATGCCCTTCAATATCCTCTCATTTGTGTCCGCGGGGACGATGGCTACCACTTTGGCATCAAACACGTCGACCCCATTACCAGGTGTCAGGCACTCAACAAAACAGTTTCGTCTACGGATTTTTATGCCTACCCGTTTATGGTCCGAGATGGTACCTTCAATACGATCCTTCGCTGCCAGGCCCTCTTCCACCAGTTCGCCATAGATATGTTTGCAAAAGTCGAGTCGGAGAGACTGCTCTACATTAGGACACATCAGCGCGAACTACGGTGCAAACAGTACGTTCATCTGAGGGATTGCATTAATAACGATGCTGGTGGTGCACATATTGGCCTATACACATGCATCCTTCCGTCAAGCTTCACGGGAGGCCCATGATACATGTACGAGCGTGTTCAAGATGCCATGACATATTTCCGCTGCTATGGCACTCCGGATTTATTCATCACCTTTACATGCAACACAAACTTCCCAGAGCTGAAGGAAAGTCTGTTTGATGGCCAGGTGACCAGTGACCACCATGACTTAATCACCAGGGGTTTTAACCAAAAAGTCAATAAGTTTATGCATATCATCAAAAAAAGGGACAACTATTTGGCAAAGTCAGGTGCGACATGTTTACCGTCGAATGGCAGAAGAGGGGGTTACCACATGTCCACATTCTCATCTGGCTATGTGACAAAATACATTCGAACCCGCTGGACTCTTTCATCTCAGCAGTACTACCACATCCAACCGATGACCCACAGCTGCACACCACCATCAAAAGCCACGTGATTCATGGACCATGTGGTGCACTGAATCGGAACGCTCCCTGCATGAAAGACGGCAAATGCACAAAGAAGTATCCCCGCAACATGATCAGCGAGACACAGACCGCAGGCGCGCAGGAGCGGCGAGCGATTTCCCTCCCGTCAGCTTTCAAAGCGCTCTGGTAACAACAATTACGAGAGCAAAAATGTGTTTTTATGATCGCATAACAATAAGTTTTTATATCGCAGGGGTTACCGTGGGGAGTGAGGGCACGAGCAGTGACACGTGACACGCACGTAATCAAAGCTGTTAACTGAATTCGTCACTTTTCTTAACGTAGAAAGTAGACTGTTTTTATTCAGTTAGATATCTAGAAGAAATGTGAACTGTATATACTTAAAGATTCTAGGCACTTGTAACTTTGCGGATGTGCGCCAGCATTGAAGGATCTATGCATGGGGGTACCGTGGACTGGGGAGGAAAAAAACGAAAGTAAAACCTTTCCCAGAAGCTCCCCCGACATTCCTAGAGATTGAAACATTATTTGACCAACTCTAATTAAGTTACATGTATGCTGTTTTAATGCCAATGGTTATCTTTATATACTATTTTGTTACTAACTGCAAGTAAATAAGCGGACCACCACATTTTGTGCAGGTCCAGCAACTTTCTGAAGTTGGTGGTCCTGCTGTCCACTAGATTTTCAGCCGAAATTCTAAACCTGCAGTGCCGTGCTCGACAAACCCGCTTGCCCGATGGCCCGGGGCAACCAAAATTCGCCCCCGGGCAAATAGCTTGAAATTGCATTTGCCTGTTCGGGCAAGCAAGTTTTTTTATTGAATGGCTAGACATAATGAGATTTTTCTGTTTCCACCCATCCCTTGCATTGTTTTGTACAGACATAAGCTGCCTTGCTGCGACGAGATTTGAATGAAAAAAACGATGCGAATGAGACAATCAGTGTATGCAGTCATACTTTGTACACAACATGCATGCAGCAACATGTAAACCCGGCCTCCGTGATTTTGTCACCCTTATGAATGATTGTTGCCCTCGTCGATTTCGCCAAAGCATAATCTTGACTTTCGTTTGGAAAACACCTTTACGATAAGTAGACACAATTTTGGCTTCTGAGACATTATTAGAGTCAGTGCATCAAAATGATGAAAATTATAACAAAATCATGCTATGAAAAAGTAGCTCTGGCCAAGCTTAAAATAGCTCCCATAAAAAAAATTACGAGAGCTCTTTTTTTCATACAAAATCAAAAAAGAGCTCTCGTAAAAAAAGAGCTCTCGTAATTTTTTTTACGGGAGCTATTTTCTCGTTAGAAATTTTTAGGCTGCCCTGTACTGCACACGAAAGCCGGCTGAGGGAGGTCTCACTGCTATGGTCAGGTTAGGTCGACAGGAGGTTGAGGTTGACAAGAGATGGGTCGTCCGCTACTGTCCGTTGCTTTCGAATGTGTTGAACGCTCACATCAATGTGGAGTTCTGTAACTCGATCAAGTCCATCAAGTACATCTGCAAGTATGTAAATTAAGGCTCTGATGCTGCTATGTTTGGCATCCAGCCAAACAACCGGGATGAAGTCAGCCAATACGAAATGGGACGATACATCAGCAGCAATGAGGCAGTTTGGCGGATTCTTGTCTTTCCCATCCACGAGCGCCACCCAGCCGTCCAACAACTTGCTGTCCATCTGGAAAACGGCCAGCGAGTATACTTCACGCCTGCCACAGCACAGCAACAAGCCGAGTTTCCAAAGGATACCGCCCTCACGGCATTCTTTAAGCTGTGTCAGGAGGACGACTTTGCCAGAACGCTATTATATAACCAGTTGCCGGCATACTATACGTGGAGCAAGAAGTGGGCCCGCATGAAGAAAGGGGACTCTGTCGAGGGATATCCGGGTACACGGAAGGATTGTGCACTTGGCAGAGTATACACGATCCACCCGAGCCAAGAGGAGTGCTTCTTCTTACGCATGCTCCTGCACGAGGGCTGACATCATTCAAAGCGCTCCGTACAGTGGATGGTTACATTTGCGCCACATACCACCAATCGTGCAACATGCGAGGCCTCCTGGAAAATGACGCACACTGGGATGCCACCATGACTGGAGCTGCTGTATCGCAATCACCATATAAGCTGAGGAATCTATTCGCCATCATGCTGCACACGTGGTGTCGCGGACCAAACCCAGGTGTGGCTTAATCACAGGGAAGCTTTGACGTCCGACTTTAGGTACCATGCCCAGCTACAACTCCCTGGTACGAATATCGGGTTCACTGATGACATATTCAATATGTCTCTTATCGCAATTGAGGACAAGCTCATGTCCCTGGGCGGCAAAAACCTACTCAGCTTCAGTCTGCCAAAACCACAGCGTGTCAATACAGCCGACACAATGTCACGTGAAGTTCTGAGGGAAACATCATACAACATCCCTTTCCTGCACGAATATGTTACCATCAACGAGCCTAAACTACTACCTGATCAGAGAGACGCGTACAACACCATCGTGCAAATCATCACTACTCAAAAAGGCGGAATATTCTTCTTAAACGCTCCAGGGGGAACTGGAAAGACCTTCGTCACCAGTCTTCTGCTGGCAAAGATCAGAACACAGAAAAATATTTGCCTTGCTGTCGCATCGTCTGGCATCCCAGCTACACTACTTGCAGGGGGTCGTACAGCACATTCAACATTGAAGCTGCCACTAAACTTGGCACAAAACGACACACCCACCTGTAACCTATCCAAGGGCAGCAATGCGGCGAAGCTCCTCCAACTGGTACACCTAATTATGTGGGATGAGTGCACAATGTCACACAAGGCTGCCTTTGAAGCCGTGGACCGAACCCTGCGTGTCATCCGCGGCAATGGGAAGATCATGGGAGGCATTACGTTCGTAATGTCAGGTGACTTCCGCCAGACCCTCCAGATTCCCAAAGGCACACGTGCTGATGAACTAAAAGCATGCATCAAGTCGTCATATATCTGGAGCAGCGTGCGGCAGCTGGTGCTGTCCACCAACATGCGGCCTCACCTTCTAGGCGAGCCAATGGAACGAGAGTTTGCAGCCCATCTACTTCGGCTTGATGAAGGCACGATACCCGTCTCTCCATTCAGTCAATGTGCTGGATCAGTCGACAACCCGCAGGAGTGTGTATTTCCCAACCTCGTCGACGATTACCCGAGCCACAGTGGTTGTGCGAGAAAGCCATTCTTGCACCAAAGAACGATACGGTAAAGACTGTCAATGCTGAGCTGCTGAAAGCCGTACCTGGTGCCATACAAGTATACAAGTCCATCGACACCATGGTTCAACAAGACGACATTGCAAACTACCCAATTGAGGTTCTCAACTCTAAGGTGCCACCTGGTGTCCCACATCATCGCCTGAAACTAAAGGTCGGAGCCCCATTTCTGCTCCTGCGAAATTTGCACGCATCAAAGCTCTGCAATGGCACCCGGTTGGTCACGAAAAACCTGATGCCTCATGTCATCGAAGCCACCATCATTACAGGATGCGCTGCTGGAGAAGGTCTTTATTCCTCGCATTCCCATCATCTCCACAGACGTGCCATTCCAGTTGAAGCGCCTACAATTTCCCATCAAACTAAGCTTCGCCATGAGCATCAACAAAGCTCAGGGCCAGACGTTGTCTGTCGTCGGTCTGCACCTCGGATAGTCCTGCTTCTCCCACGGACAGCTGTACGTGGGGAGCTCAAGAGTTGGAGACGCCAGGAATCTCTACATATTTGCACCAGAGAATAAGACGAAAAACATTGTTTATCAAGAGGCTTTGAAATGAAAAGTGCAACCCATTCGTACATAACTTTTTGTCATTTACACCATATTACTATTATGTTGCAGGGGTTCTAAGTTGGGTTGTGCTGTGATATAAATGTCATACGTAACAGTTTTTTTTACCATGCATTATCTTATTAGACTGATTTGTAAATATTAATATTGTGTGCAATATTATTGTAGATTTTTACCCAATGTTCCTATTGTGTCTGATTATTAGTAGTATGAATTAGTAGCACGATTTTACCCAGTGCAGCGGGTACTCGCAGCTAGTAATATATATTTTAGATACTTTAGTCAAAACATCAATTTTAGCTGCATTCCTTTTTGAAATTTACTAATTGACCTTTTAAAATTATCGGAATTGGTTGCTTTCAACATAGCCTGAAAATGCATGAAATTCCATTTCCAGGCTCTAAATTTCAAAAACTTTCTGGTGGTGGGCCCCCAGATAAGACACCCCGTATGGGCTTCGCGACTGCGGCGTTCGCCGTGTGTGCCTGCGCACACACCATAACCGCCACTTATGTCATTATTACTGGGTGACCCTACATGTTTCTGCAGTAGCACATTTTGGGAGGCCACTATAGCCTTGCTGTTATGTGTGTCAGCCTTAGTGGACCCGAGCCTTTTCTTTGGAGACTCCAGAAGTGAATTACGTATCAACGTCAGATTTTATAACATAATTATCTTCGTCCATAGACGATACATAGGATTAATACTCGCTGATTGCCCAAAAACGTCATCCATTTCATTTTCAAACTTCCTTTTCCGGTCTTTCACGCGTTTGTATCCACTTGTAATAGTTTTCCAACGCCCTCAAACTTGTTCTGCTGTAAAACTACCAATCTCCTCGGCTATTTTCTTCCACATAGCTGTCTTACGAATTTTTCCACTGTTCATTTTTTCGATGTGTTTACTATATAAGTCAATAAGCTGCAATGTTTTAGCATTTGACCAATATGAGGCAGGACCTTCACCAGGAATACTCTCCGACCCACAACTTTCAACAGCTGCTGACGGATAAATTGTTTCGGATGGTGTTACGGATGGCTCTAAAAGTGTGCCTGAAATTTAAGAAATAACAATTTCTTGATTTTGTTAGTTTTAAGTAACATGTAAAAAGAGTACTGCAACATATCTATTTAACCCATGCTACAGTAAAACTCGCATAAGTCAACACATTTGGGACCAGGATATTTGTGCCGACTTACAAAAATGACGTTGTAATATTATGCGGAACTACTTTGTAGCGTCTTCACTACGCGTATACCCGCGTATGTACACTGCTTACTGAAAGTAGTTCTCTTTGTGCTCAGCCATGATTTTGGCCAAACACGAATAAATGTTGTGTGTTCAATTATGTCTGGACATTCGATACTTTACATGGTGGCAGCGGTAAACACCATCCCAGTGTTGAAATAACACTCTGGTGAACATCTGTATGACATTGACAGTGTGTTGGCCAGCGCCAGGAACGAGAATTTCGAATTTGCCTGTACCGACCTCAGTGCCACGATCAATCGCGGCAGTAACCGACATCGCCATCATCACGTAACATGTGGTATGCCTATATGTGCGCGTCATACACTACTAGAGGACACGTGATACTCGGGTGTACACACATCCGGAGTATACATTACACGCAGCGTTTGAGTCTGCTGGAGTAACAACTGGACATTGTAGTGAGTGGAAAATAGACAGTATCCTGTCATTGACAGTCATACACGTACTTGTACAGTGTGTCGAGACCCAGTGAATGTGTACAGTAGGCCTAATACACGTTCTATCATGGGTGAACTGTCAGATATAACGCCATCTCGTATAGAATAGTCCAGCCCGGATCTTCCAACAGCCTTCCAAGAATTGAAACAGTATTGTTCACTCATCTTCGCGAGGGCTCAGGTCGCCAAGTTCACGAGGTACATCGTGGTAACAGAGATGGGCAGGCAGCCACGAATGTTTGCATGTGTTTACTAGCCGCCCGTTACAGCCACCTGTGTTTACTGGAATAACTGTAATGCAGACATAGAGAACATGATAGTCGTGTAGTATTTGTCAGCATTCCCAGAAGTCACAAAGCCCAAAACCACTACTGCAGTATGAAATACCTACGGGACCATGGCAGACCGTCGGTGCCGACCTGTTCTATCTGGATGGTGAGGAGTATCTTCTCATCTGTGACTATTATTCGAAGTTCCCGATAGTCAAGAAAATTCACGGTCGTGTGACAAGTCAGTCGGTGGTGAACATCACTAAGCAATTGTTCTCGGAACAAGGAATTCCAGAGACTGTAATCAGTGACAATGCCCCACAATATGCGAGCCAGGTGTTCAAACAGTTCACAGAAGAATGGGGTTTCAGTCACGTGACATCGAGTCCCCGCTACGCACAATCAAATGGCTTCATCGAGAGGCAGGTACAGACAGTAAAAGGTGTACTTGCCAAAGCCAAAGCAGCACATACTGATCCGGACATGGCAATGCTGATCATTAGATCCACATCCGTGGATTGCCACTTGCCATCACCATCAGAACTGCTGAACTCTTGCAAGTTCAGAAGTAATCTTCCAGTAAATATTACCAACAAAGCAACTGACAACGATGCAGTTTCACGTCGACTTTTTGAGCGTCAAGCAATTCAAAAATTGTATCACGACGAGAAATCTGTCAAGAGACTATCCCCTCTGTCCCCATGTCAATCGATCAGTGTACAGGACGAGAATACACACAAGTGGAAACAATCAATCGTCGCAAGAACACATGTGGCACCACGTTCGTATGAAGTGCAAACATCTGACGCAGGCTTTCATTTTTAAGGGGCGCGATCGCGCTCGCGCTCCACCGCGCACCCGAAATTGTGCCATGGTGCGCGCATCATCGCGCCTCATAAAAGTGGTTGTGACGGCAACAATCTCAGGAGGAATCCTCGATTCATCCGGAAAACCAGTGAGGAATTGATGACACCCTCGTATATCCTCCATGACACGATAACCAGGAACCAGTTCCACTCCCAGAGATAGATGTGAGGTCCCCAACAAAACACGCCAGATTCAAGGCAAGGATTGAGAGTGAACCAGCACGTGTTCCAAGTACTGGGAGTGCCAATGACTATCCAAATTATCATACCCGTTCAGGCAGAAAGGTCAAAAATCAAAGAAAGCTTGATTTATAAATTGTGTTAACAATATGATCCAGTCAGCCATTTGTGTAGTGGAGAACGCTAATCAAGTGCATACGTGTTGTACAACTTTGATATTCGGTTTAATTAATTTGGTTGAATATTCGGTTCAATTACTGTAACGTTCAGTTTTTGTGACAGTCATGTTGGACTGTAGAAGAAATCGTGACTATTGACATGTAACGTGGACAGTGTCCAAGCAGGACAATAGCCGCATTAACATTAACGTCATGTTGGTTACTACTCGGATAGCATACTTCGAAGGACTTTAAAGTTCAGTTTTTACTCCTGATTGAAGTACAATCTTTCTTTTAAAAGAAAGGGGATGTAATATTATGCAGAACTACTTTGTAGCCTCATCACCACGTGTATACCCGCGTATGTACACTGCTTACTGAAAATAGTTCTCTCTGGGCTCAACCATGATTTCGGCCAAACACAAATAAATGTTGTGTGTTCAATTGTGTCTGGACATTCGATACTTTACAGACGTCATACTCGTAAGTCGTCATTTTGTCGACTTATATCTAGGGCTTCCCTCCCAGCCGCCTGTCACCCCTACGCAGTCATAAACATGATCCGCACATGACATCACTTCGCATCGAAAATTAAGTTAGTAAATCATTTGTCAAGAACCTAAACATAGTCTTGGTAATGCAAACAGTAAAGAAACGTTGGTTTTCAATGTTTTTAGGGAACCATTTAGTGACCAATTCAAAGGAGACTAGTTTTAGCCAATAAGTAGGCCTTACCTGTATGCACAATCACAGCATTATACGTCCGGACATCGACGGTGAACGTTATATTCTGCCCGTCAACATACATGTCAACCTATACGAAATATCCGTAAGTTTTACGGATTTCCACCTATTTAAATTGCTTACGGGCGTACACCTAAAATCATACGGATTATAAACAAGCTTGGCTCAACATTTATTGCATGCTGTTTTCAGTGTTTTGTTTAGAGAACAATAAAATAACGCATGAACACGTGCACACAAGTAAAGAGAACAAAGAACATCAACCGGATGTTTAACTGAAGTCTCGCGGTAATGAGACCTCGTTCGACGTCCGAGCATGCGCATCGAGCTGCATTTGAACCCAACAAATTTTCATTGTTGTAACGGCATATCCCGAGGCGAGTTTCTACCTGAGCGATTGTGAATGAGCGTAAAAGAATGTGACTCCCAAAAAAAGAATGATTATGAAGTACAGCGGGAGGTTTCTCGCTGAATCGAAAGATATGTTTAATGGCCTCATTGGACCGTCAAAGAATTAGGAATATGCACACTGCACCGTCTGTGTAAAAGACATCAGTGGCAGCGTCCGGTGTGTACGATGTGAAAAAAACATTTGAAATCAAAATTGCACCAACGGAATGCTTGTCAGAGAAAAAATCAGCCGCAGATGACGATGTTTGCACGTCCCGAAACCGAAAGTGTGATCAAGGCCGAAAGTTATGCTGTGCAACTTTATAGCACAGCACAATTTGCCGATGGCCGTAGCAGATCACCTGACCGAACTATTGCCAAAAGTCTGTACGGAAGCAAATGAACCAAGACAACTCAGATAATCAAGAAGAGCTTGGCCCCCGAAACTACGCAACCAGTTATCGACCATTGCCGGACTTCGCCATTCTCCGTCATGATTGACGAGTTGAATGATAAGAAAATGGAGAAGAGATTGGCTATTTTGGTTAGGATTTTTTACAGACAGCAGAGCAAAAACCCGGATTGTTGACATGCCTATCTGCAACATCGGTACAGGTGAAGCCGTTTTCACGGTTCTGCATGATGTTCTGAGGTATGATTATTTATTTGTATATTTACGTTTTTCAGTTGTGAGATTTAAATTTTAATTGAACAGTAGAAATTTTATACTTCCAGGTTTCATTTTTATTACTGGTAAATTAAAATACATGATACGAACTAAACATTACTTATGATTTAATTTTTTTTATATAGTTGACAGTCCAGTCAGTTTTTTTCACTAATAAATTCATTTTGAAATATTATGTCTAGATTTCATGATTTTGAATAACACTGAACATATGTCACCTTTTTTTTGTAAGAAACTTGCAATCCCATGGGACAACTGTGTGGGTTTTGCCTCTGACAACTGCAATGTGATGATTGGGAAAAAGAAATTCGGTTCTCTCCAGGATTCGAGAAAAACAACCCAACTGCTTCAACATTGGCTGCATCTGTCATCTGGCTAACCTTTGTGTCGGCGCAGGTGTGAAGAAGCTGTCCGTCGGCGTTGACGAACTCTTCGTTGATATATATTTCCATTTTTAGCACAGGTGATATAGTGAGAAGAATATATTGGTCTTTTACAAGTAGTTACTGCCATGTTAAATGTTTATATTATATAACAACGTTGAATGATTATTCATACCCCTCGCCCTTCTCATATTGTGAACATTGAAAAACAGTTTTGCACTAGTCATTTTATCTTGTTGTCTCGATATTGTGTTTTACAGTTCAAAAAGGAAGGAGCAGTACAAAGAATTCCTAGAAATGTTGAGGAATGTTGGAGGAAATTCTCAAGCACTGCCAAACCCGATGGCTGTCCCTGGAGAAAGTAGTTCGCAGAGTCCTGAATCAGTATCCAGCCCTTGTGAGCTATTTGAACAGCCATACAGAGAATGAAAACCCTGGTAGGAATAGGAGGTGTAAAGACCAGCTGACGTCACCACTGACAAAGGTGACGCTACGCTTCCTAGAATACATACTGCCTGTGTTGAATGACTTCAACAAATTATTCCAGGTTTGTACCATTCTATAGACAGGTTATTAATTTTGACACTTGTTGATTTCTGCATAATTCATAATTCTGTATTTTGGCCAGGGTCACTTATCTAAGACATCATAATGCTAAATACTGATATTAATAGTCTTGTGGAATTTTAATATGCAACATTGCTTTTCAAAATTTCTGTCAATTTTTGTTTTTACAGGCTGATTGGAGTTATGGCTGAAGAGATGGACCGTCTTCTCCGTAAACTGATGGTAAAGTTTGTGAAACTTGTTCACATCAGGGGCCAGGGTGACCTGAGGCAGGTGGATTACCTCGACAGTAAACATCAACAGTATTGCCATTGGTCTTCAAACCAGAACAATCCTGGCTGAAAATGAAGAGGGACTCATTAAATTATTAAAATTGTTTTGATCATGAAGATTAACGTAGCACTTTCTGTTTGTCTTATTATTACAAACTTGTCAGTAACCAACATTAATGTTGTTGCAGTTGTCTCCTTTGCCAACAAGATTACCACCTTGGTAAACCAAGAGGACCTGAAGGAGGAATTTGAGGAATATCAGCTTTTGAAAGATTCTGAAATTAAACTCTTGGATGAAGATGAGAAGCCCATCAGGGTTGACCATGTGTGGGCCTCCATCCTGCAGATGACAACTCCAATAAGAGAGGAAAAGTTTCCCAACCTCAAAAAACCCATGAAAGCTGTGCTGACTGTGAAAGAGGTTTTTCCCAAGTTAGGAAGATCCACACAGACTGCAGAAAATATCTAAACACTAACACTTTGACAGCCCTCTTGCAGTGCAAAATAAACATATATATGAATGCTGTGTAATTACACCAACTGACAGGCAGCTCCAGATGGCAAAAAGGGCTGCCTATGAATACAATCAGGAGCACCCATGATGATTGGTCAATCTTGATAATTCAAGGAAGGTTACTGCTGCTGCAGTGCATGCTGACTAGAGACTGCAGAGAAGAATCTCGGTTAATAAAGTGTTAATATTAAATTTATTTTGTTGTGATTTGTAGATCCTACGCATTTCTTATGGATTTTATGGATTTTTCCAAAAGGTTATACAGGTGGGCATCCGAAGGGGTTGACATGTATGCGTCAATGTCCAGACATACTCTCTCACAGCCAAACCAGCCCAGTTTCTATCATAAAAACCTTATTTTTCAAATATTTTTAATGATGATGTTTGAATATTCAATCTATGTTTTAGATGAAATATAAAATGAGTGTAGATTGCATGCACTGGGTTTGATGTTCATATCTTATCATATCAAGCAAAAGATAGTCATTTGAAACATTACTTTGACACAGTTATAGCGTCGAGCCCTGTATTAACCCTAGAGGAAAATAAATGGCATATTTCAGTTGCTTACATGAGGGATGTAGCCTAAAATGAAATCAGCTTCTGTCTGTCTTTTACGGTTTTCCAGCAAAAAGATGTCTGTCCATCCCAGAATTATCCCGGTGTGCGTGAACTGTCTTCACAGATTGCATGTGTATGTTATACAATATATGTTCAAATAAGCATTTGTCAGAAGGATATGGGGTGTTACCGTCTTTTCTCATATTTTTTTCTCCTTTTGTTATTTAGCCTGAAAGGAAAGTCTCGCTCTGTTGCATTTTACTTTTAATACATTTTTCTCTGAATCGTGGTCATAACAGGCATTTATAACCAATGGTCAAATTTTCACCTATTAGTATTAGGCAGTGTTCTGCGGAGACTAAAATTAAGAGGACATTTTCTTATCTCAACGATTTTATAGATTGTTCCAATTCATTGGCACAGCACTCACTATGTGTTGTCATTCCCAGAATGTCCTGGGTGCGAGCAGTATGGCAGGAGAAGAAGCAGGATGAGGAGGGAGTAGTGCCAGCAAGCTGGATTGTGGATGGCCAGGTCCTCTGGCCTGTAGTGTCCAATGCTTCGAATGCCATGAAGGAACAGAGAGAGCCAGACAATGGGAAATGGTTGAAATTTCCTCTCATCAAGGAAAAAATCAGATTGGGTATGTCATCCATATGCTGAGGTCTTTAATATTGCACTATAGGTACAGTACAGGACCAGCAGAGGGAGACCAGTGAAATATGTAGTGTATTCTTCCTGAATTTATATTCAGCCGTCGTCTTTTTTACGTGCATTGCGGCTCTCAAAAATAATAAGGCGTGCTTCTTCATATTGGCCTCACATGCAAGTCAGATGTCAATATACATGTAAAGTAAACAGGGTCACTTAACGCCCCTTAAAGCTGACATGACATCGTAAAAATGTCTTAGTTTTTGTGATAAGCAGTATTAAAGTCAGACCTTTTGCTCTGTATATCCTTAGTAAACATTTTTGCAAAATAAAAATTGCCTACCCACCTGTCATTGTCATAGCTCCGACCCTGACCCTTTCAGTGACAGTGAGATCTAAAAAAGTTACCTGAAAATATGTGGTTATTCACAAGAATTATTACAAGTAACTTGTGTTTCCAGACAACAAAAATGAATGCGACGAGTATAATTTAACTACGTCCGTGGAAACAGAAGATGATGATTATGTCTTGTTGCCTAAGAAGAGAGAGCGAAAGAGAAAACAGTACTCGGACTATGAAATTGGTAAGTCTAATTTGTATGTACAGAGCTTGACACTAATAGTAAAGCGGATAGGTGACAAATATTGACAAAGATGTTCACTTCCGGAAGAAAGCATGAAAATTGGTCTATGGGGGTTTTTGAGTATGCTGAATCCGAATTTAATGGGAACCACGTTGTCAGAACAAGGTTTCCTACTCAAAAAGGGTGTTGAACATGGGTGGGGTCAAATTCTATACGATCACGAAAACGGTGAGAAGAAGCGACGAAGAAACGCCACATTGGTGCTGCGTGACCACACACGATACACGCCAAGAAACGCCTCAATATTTTGAAAACTCGATATATCGCGATACAACTTCCGGATATCGATATTTTACGATACAGTGGTATAACAAGAAATAAATTATTTGACACTTGCCTTTATGTCTATATTGTTAATGGGCTCGAAAATTATGCACTGGCGGTGTATATATTACGAAAGCACAATGCCTGCACGACGCATACAGTATTACTGGTAAGCGACCACTGCATGGAGCACTGCGCGGGCAGAGTGGGGCCGACGTGTGCGCGAGGCAGAGAGCACAGCAACTAGGGAGTCTATATATAGCCTATGCTCACCTGAGTGCCCGCGCGCGCGCGATACAAGCTGAAGCGAGCACCCACTGTTTCAGTTTCAGTTTCAGTATCCAGTATTAGCCAATTATGCAGCAGGGGTATTGTGTATTCCAGCTACGTCAGTGCCTTCCGAGAGGGTATTCAGTATAGCGGGTGACATTGTTACGGCACAGAGGGCTGCACTGTCAGCGGAAAACATTGCCGTGCTTCTGTTTCTCAAGAAAAACATGAGAAATTAAATCATGTCATATAATACAATATATGATGATATTAAAACCATCAAATTGTTACTATATCATGCATGGTATACACTTCCCAATACGTATAGGAAAATATTGCAATACGGTTTTGTCGTATTGCAATATATTGCAATACGGTTTTTGGTCGCAATACTCACCCCTACTAGGCTTACAGCCAGGGTTGTGTCAAAATATTTATAAAAAATACTATTACTTAACTCAAATGTAACCATGACACTTTTCGGTATAAGCTTTGCTCTTTTCCCTATAGTACAGTCAGCATTTTTTTAAAGGTACTGTAGCTCATTCGTTTATAATTTTCGCTTGCAGCTTTGCCGATATTCCAGCATAATCGAGGGCATCTCCCGATCGAGTTCTTTGTACATCCATTCATAATAGAGTCCTCAGAAACTAAACATTGCTTTCATGGATCTGCCAAGGTATGATTATGGGAGCTACTTATGCGTGATGATTATAAAATACTTTATCATCAGTATCAGATTAATGATAAGGTATCCTGTAGTTTAGTTTCCTATAATCTGGGGAAAATTTTAGGGGAAAACTCTTTAGGGGAGAATTATTATTCGAGATAGCCGAAATTCGACGTGTGAATTTCGACATAGACAAAAATTTATTAAAGTAAAACCATAGGGAAGGATCGAGACTTTTGTGGAGCTTCGACTTGGCCGATTATTAGACTGCGATTTCGAATTAGGCAAGGTCGACTGTACCAGAAATAATTTATTAAAACACTTGACATTTGCACTAAGGCGTAGTGCCTGCTGGACATGAAGCTGGCAGCAACTATACTTGAATATCAGCAAATTGTTTTACAATTCATGCACTCACGTCGGAATGTCACCAATGACGATTAATCGTGTGCAACTGTAAACAAATCGTTGTTGTACTGTACATTAACACAACAACGTTTCATTTCAAATTGACATTAATTTGTTGTTGACAGTGATTGTTTATGTATTCATATAGGTAAGGTCTATACTCTATTCATAATAAAATTTTATCACATCATTGATGACAACTACCATGCCTTGAAAATTTACTGGTACAGTAAAACTCGAATAAGTCAACACATTTGGGACCCGCATTTTTGTGTCGACTTACGGGCAAGTCATTTTTACCTCCGCCCACGGAGTGGAGGAGGTTATGTGATCGCTCTCGTGCGTTAGTGTTTGTGTGTTAGCGTGTGTCTTTGCGTGATCGATATTAGCGCGTCAGCGAGCGAGCCAGACAGCGCAGCGCAGCGAGCGTATACATGTGAGCGAGCAGCAGCAACGAGCGGCTGCTACGAGCTATGCAGCTGGCGGAGGTATGCACTCTTCGTGAGTGCCCTCTATCTAGTCTCAACTTATATGCAAGTTGCCAAAATGATGACTTATGCGTGTATATTGTCAATTTTGGAGATTTACAATACCGGTATTTCGACCTGGAGTGTCAAGCTGATATTTCGGCAGGCTTCATATCTACATGAATAATTAATGATCTCTCGGTTGCGTCTATGCTTTCTAGTGATATATATATATATATATATATATATATATATATATATATATATATATATATATAATATATATATATATATATATATATTATATATATATATATATATATATATATATATATATATATATATATGCAGTGCGGCCCCGTTATAGCGCGATCTTACAGCGACCACTTACAGATAGAAAATTAGTGTTGTTTGTATTACATGGGACTTGTCTGAGAGCGCCGACTAATGCCTCGGTCACACCTTTGCGTATTGGGCTTGCGTATTGCTGCGTATTGCTCGAACGCAGACATACGCAGATACACCCAATAACGCGCAATGATGCGAGCTCACTACGTACTCAATACGCAGACTAGCGCAGAGGCCTGCGTATGTCGCTCGCTAGTTTTAAAATTTTCTAAACTCTCGCAAGCAAACGCAAGGTCAAATTGCATACGAGCGGGAGCGAGTGACAACCAGTGAATGCGAGCAACAGCGAGCGACAGCGAGCGACAGCGAGTGACCTAGCGCAGGTATACGCAATCATTCGCACCTCATTGTTTGGAGCGCGTGTCACTGCGTATAGCTGCGTTTCCCACACGATTTACCTCGCTGTAGCTCGTTGTCGTTCGCATGATTGCGCGTATTGATGCGCTGTTGCTCGCACACCGCTCCTAGCAACACGAATCACTGCGATGGCCGCTCGCTTTGCTGCGAGTCTCGCTCGTGTGCCACTCGCTATACTGCGAGTCTAGCTCGTGCGCCATTCGCTTTAGCTCGCTCTCGCTGGTTCCCGCTCGCTTTAGCTCGCTAGCACTACGATTGGCTGCCTAGCAGGACGATTGGCAATAAGACGGGGCGCCACACGGGTTGGAAATCATACTGCAGTCAACATTTGAAGAGTAAACAACTACCGGATTACTGAAGAAGAAGAAGATGCCGAAAGCGAAAGCGAAAGCAAAGAAGGGAGTGACAACGAGGTTAGTTGAGCCGCCTCGGCCCTCATCGCCCCTACCGGCACCGGAGTCACATGTGTTGACTGAACAAGAGGAGCTCAGCTCCGAGGTCGACCTGCCTACAGGAGCCTCGGTATCAGGAAATCAGCTACCCCCAGAAGCCGATGAACCTGCCGCTAAAAGGAAGAAAAGGACGATGAACGTGGCAAAGAACCCACGAAAAAGGGTTGTCAACTTCACCGACGACCAAGAGAAGGAGCTTGCGGAGTGGGTATTGGCTAACCCCATGTTTTATGACAAGGGATGCAAGGCATTCCGTGACTCAAGAAAAAAACAATCTGCAATTCATGATAAATGCACAGAGATGGGGATCGACCCAAGTGACTACAAAACCTGGTACCACACAATGAGAAGCGGGTTCGGCCGACTCACGATGAAGGCGTCCGGGTCTGGATCCAGGGAATCAACCACTCGAGAAAAGTGGATCCTTGCCACTTTCTCCTTTTTGAAGACCCACATTGTCAGGCATGAGTCTCGTCAGCTTGGTGTAAGTACATGTATATCATTATTTGTTGTGTTGTGATCAATTGATTACTAGCCAATATTCATTTCAGTAGAGTAAAGTGTGTTCATATTCCAATAATAATAATAATACTGCATAATTGCTAACGTAGATGTTTAAACCATTTTAATCTGACATTTGCTTTTATATTTCTGGTATTATATTTCTTAGCTGATGTCGAGATCTCAGACGGAGGCCAACCGCCAAGAGAAACCGAGGGACGTTGACCCTGTCTCGGAGGAGAGCGACGTGGAGATGGACGATGTCGACCCGCACGAGGAACCCAGGAGAGAGCATCACCTTGATGAAGAAGAGGCACCACCTCAGCCTTCGACCAGCACGCCTTCTTCTGGAGGAAGGAATAAGAAGAAGAGGAAGATGGCGACTGCAGAGATAGAAGAATTAGTGCAGAGGCTCGCCGAAAGATCCGAGAGGGACGCAGGTCTCCGCAAGCAGGTTGAGGATATGGTGAAAGCGGTGGAAAATTACCACACGGCCTTCGCGAACTTCCTCGGGAGCATGCACCCCCTCATCCACCCTGACCTCTGGGACGAATATGTCCGTAGACAATTCGACACACTAATGCAGTATGTTGCGTCCTCCAAGGTCATTAGGGCCAGTCAGCATCCCCAACCACCTCTAGCTCACAACCTTCCGCCTCCCATCATCCAGTATGACCGGGGTCGCACCTACACCAGCCTTCAGCCAGCCAACGTTCCGCCTGTCTACGTCGGCCACTCCATCGGTGGTCCTGGTGATAGTGGTGGTATAAGTGGTGCTTCCTGGGATGCCGGCTTCGGCACTCGTCTATCAGACATCCCTGCATTGGGGAACGAATCATCCCTGCTCCGTCACCTGGGAAACACCTCTATGTCGGACCCTGTGACACCGACTACCTCATAGCTTGCCACTCGTTCACGGGGTCGGTCATGAGCTCCCGAAATCATAGTATTCATGGTATTGAACTTACAGATTTAAACCACCATTTTCAGGGTTTAATTTGTGATACTTCGGTATTTTTATGCAACTTGATTCAAAGTTAAAATTGATTAATAATTTCTGTTCTTCCGTTTTGTATTTTAGATGAAAATAACGCGGATAACCATGATAATAATACTACAATGTATAATGTTGGTATGGCCTACGTTCCATATTCATTGTATGTTGACAATATGTGTTCCTGTTATATAGTGTGTTCCAGTATTATCAGTATTTAATTTGTGATACTTTTTTTGATTTTTGATGCAACTTGATTAAAAATTAAAGTTATAAATAAATGATCTGTTTGATTTTGTGTTTTCTAGTCTTGTGTTTGTTGTTATTACTGGCAATCAACATTTCACATTCAGGCAATTAATATATCACATTCGGGCACTCGCCATCTCATTCGGGCAATCAACATCACACTAATACACAATTTAACAAATTCTCTACTGAATAATGTTTAAATGTGAATAATGTTTAAACGTGAATAATGTTAAATGAGATTATCCGCGTTAAATTAAATGGTTGCTGACATTGGCTGATGGTCAGGGAAGCAGTTGAAATGTCGTCGATTCCGATGAGTTGGGCTGGTGAAATTCTGAGCATCGGGCCTGCATGAATCCAGCATTCAAATCTTTGACTCCTGCCAGGGAACAGAACCAGCAGGGCTGTTGTAGTAGGCCTTGATATAATTCCTTTGGGCCTGAGCTGCCTGAGTAGCCAAGCGACCTCTAGCCGGTTGCCTAAGTTCAGCCAGGGTCTGCTCTCCTCGCCAGGAACCGGGCACTATGTTATGCTCGGCGTCCTCCCTGTCCAATGCTGAGTTCTGGATGGAAGGATAGCGGGTTCGCATCAAGTTGTGCAGGCATACACATGCCTGTACCATGGTCTGGACGGTTGAAGGGTTTTGCCGGAGAGTGGTGAGCAGGCACTGAAATCGGTTGGCAAGAATGCCGAAAGCATTCTCCACCACTCTCCTGGCCCGGGACAGCCGGTAGTTGTATATTCTCTCTTCTCTAGCCATAGCCGTCCTTGCATACGGCTTCATTAGCCATGTCCTCAGGGCAAATGCCTCGTCTGCCACAAAGTAGTAGGGGGTGTCTTCATCATCGTTGGGCATGGGCTCTGGTTGAGGCACTCCAAGGGTTTCAGATTCGAGGCGTTGTTTCAGTTCACATGCATTGAAGAGCTGGGCATCAGAGGTAGAACCTTCGGATCCGATATCTACCCACAGAAATTTGTACTCGGCGTCGACCAGGGCCATGAGTACAATAGAGTAAAAACCCTTGTAGTTATAAAATCTTGACCCACTATCCTCGGGGCACTTGATCGCAACATGTTTGCCGTCCAAGGCACCAATGGTATGGGGAGAATTCCAGCGGTCTTCGAAGCCCTTTGCGACTGCTTTCCATTCTTGTGGGCTGGTAGGGCACCTCACCAGCTCGTCTCCATATTCCTCAGTGATGGCTGTGCATACCTCACGTACAAGGAGTGAAATTGTATTATGGGCAACTCTGAAGCTATACATGAGTGTCTTGTAGCTGTCACCCGTGGCCAAGTGTCGAAGGGTGATGGCCAGCTTCATTGCGGGCGAGAGGGCTTCCCTGAAGAAAGTGTCCTGCTTCTCCAGTCTTTCGTGTAGTCTCTGCTCTAACTCGTTGAACATTGCCGGGGTAACCCTCAAAAAGTTCGTGAATGCTTCTTGGTCCTCGTCTTCCAGCTCCCTCATCAGTTGGTCAAATTGTCCCTGGTCTTTCCTCCGGCAGATCCAGGACCGCACCCAACAACTTCGAGGGACATTTCGTCGATGCAGCTCAAAAAACAGTTTCCCTTGCTCATAATCATCATTCGCCTCTTCTTCTTCCAGCTGAACCAAAAGCTTAAGCCTTTGCAGGGCAGAGCTCTGTTGCAAGGCCATTGATGTCATCAGATTAATTTTCTTGTTTATGTAGACTCGTCAGAAGCTTAGATGTTTATGCCCGGTCCCGCAAAATGACCAGTTTTTATATACCGCCGCACTGGTACGCTTCAGAGCGAGTTGGCACGCAACAGTACGAACGGCTATCGAGCTAAAGCGAGCGAATATGCAGTGAGACGCAACGATACCAGCTGGTGCGAGCGGCTAACGAGCGGCAAGCGAGCAAAGAACGAGTTCCATACGCAATGTGGCGAGCACACTGCGTATTGAATCGTACTGCTTCGAGCAACAGCGAGCCGATAGGCAACCATAGGCAACCGTAGGCAGTCTCTATACGAGCGGCATACGAGCTACATACGAGCTACATACGCAATAGTGTGACTGCTAACTTAAAAATCGCTGCGTATTGCTGGGTAAGGCTGCGTATTGATATACCCGCCTAGCGCAGCAATACGCAGCAACATACGCAAAGGTGTGACCGAGGCATTACACATAATGACGGCTTGTAAATGACGACTTAAGCCTAGCGCAGACTTGCAACTTTTTCATGCTACTCGGCTGCGATTTTAGAGTTCATCCGACGTCTACATTTGCTGTCTGGCAACTTGCACGCTAGCCAATCAGATTTTCCTGCCTGTTGAGTAAAAATGTGCATAGTTTCCCAGTATTATAAAGCACACGTAACATTTCCTCACAGGATGAACAAGTTAATCGAGTTGGATGTTGACGAAATGTTGAAGCGGGAAGGAAGAAGTAAAATGAGCGAGGCCCGAAAGATATTTCCCGTAAGAACCATACACTCATTTACCATACGAAGTACTGTTTTGCCCATATTTGAAATATTTATAAATTAGTATTTAATTTACACTATATTTTGAAAACCTAAATCAAAAATTGAATTGAACAATATAGTGCACAGCCTGATTTGTGCACCCACCCGTGTCATGAAAGACAGATTGTTAAGATTAAAGTGCGCGCCGACGAGTAAATAGTGCGTGCTGAGGGTAAATAGTGCGCGCCGTGGGTAAATAGTGCGCGCTGCAAGTGCGGCGGCTAACTGGCACGCGCGGGTTACGTGTGGCTTGCGCCGAGGGCGGCGGCACGGCAAGATAAGGTAGCTGGCTCGGAGGGGCGCAGTGCATTAGCCACAATAGGATATATTACTCACGGCATCAGCTGGCAGCCCTGCAAGGTCACGCAATGACAGTGCTCTGGTTTAGAACGAAGCGCACAATAATGTATCACTTTGTTGCGTGATATTTAGAAACCCAGCGTGAAGGACACGCGCAAGGGCATTGTTTAGTAACTTAGTAGCTTCGCGATTGTGCTATTGCACGTGCGTGTATGGATTTTGGCGTGAAACCTTGTCATTGGCTGAGAGATATGTCTCTTCAATCTGCGATGCAGTCAGTAACCAACGCGCAATATGTAACGTTCGGCGCAAAGCGTTATCATTTGTTAATAAGATGTGCATTTGAATCCGCGGAAGGCTATATAAAGAAGACTTTGCCACGATTGGGGCACTACTAACCAGGGCACTACACACACTAGACTAGACATTGTAGTCGAGACTAAGGTTAGACAACAGTTAGGGTAGCCAGCTAGGGACACACAAAGAGAGAGTAGTTAGATAGAATGCAGAATTTAGGATAAACGTGACGATTTTACCGGGGGGAAAGGAGTGGGAGCTAGAGCGGATATAAACTAAGGGCGTGTAACTTTTATTGTATGTCACCTCCGCGAATGCGAACATGTTTTGTTCCGAAATAAAAGGCTCTCTATAAGCCACTAAACGTATTGCCGGCTTGTGTAGTATCTCTGTCGAGCTATATCCACGCACACTCACGCACTCCGCAGACCTGCCGAAGAGCCGGCGATAAACCGCCGGTAGGTAAGAAACACATCGCAACAAGGTACTATACGATCACGAAAACAGTGAGGAGAACATACGCACCCCTACACTCAACAACAACACAAAGAAGAGAAGCGAAGGAGAAGAATCGCTACAGTGGCGGCCGTGACCAGGACTTCGGCCAATATTCTTACATACAGACACAGAAGCGACGAAACGCTACAGCACTTTGACTAGCACATTGTTCCTGCATTCCAGCGAGAATTACACAGCACATTGCTGTTGCATGGCACCAACAAGGGAGGTATAACGAAAGTGGTGGCCCGTGTGAGTAAATACTATATATTATGCACACCTTACACAGTATAGTCACATAATATGCCACTAATTACGAACTACACATTAACTACAACCAAATCATGAAGAAGTGACGAGTTACACTTTTCCTTTGCAGCTCCATGAACTAATTGGAGATCCTGCCATGCCAGAAGGAGCAGTGCTCCATGAAGTGAAGCAGGCATTAAAAAATAAAAAAGATTATAGGTAGTGCTCAGTTTTAAGGTTTGTTTTGGGTTGTCATCCAGCTACGCGTGATGAAGACGGCCTGGTTGTTGGAGGACGAGAACGAGCGACGCCGAAGGTTGCTCCAGAAGGCGTCCAAGTGATGAAGACCCAGACGAACCATGCGGCGGACGACGGCAACCGGAGAGAACCGCATCAGGGTATAATAGCGGGGAATTTAAATTACATTTGTAATTACATATCGCAGGGATTTAAATTTGTAATTACATATCGCGGGTATTTAAATTTGTAATTACATTTCACGGGAATTTAAATTACATTGTATACACTCGGGTGAGTGACGCAACTCTAGTTTGGTAGCTCAAAGCGCGAAGGGGCTTACGCGCTAGAAGAAGGGGGGTGATGTAGCGGCAGCCTGATTTGTACGCCCACCCGTGTCATGAAAGACAGATTGTTATGATTAATGTGCGCGCCAACGGGTAAATAGTGCGCTCCGAGGGTAAATAGTGCACGCCGAAGGTAAATAGTGCGCGCCGAGGGTAAATAGTGCACACCGAGGGTAAATAGTACGTGCCGAAAAGTAAATAGTTCGTGCCGAGGGTAAATAGTGCGCGCCGCGAGTGCGGCGGCTAACTGGCACGCGCGGGTTATGTGGGGCTTTCGCCGAGGGCGGCGGCAAGAGTAGGCGGCACAGCAAGATAAGGTAGCCGGCTCGGAGGGGCGCGGTGCATTAGCCACAATAGAATTTATTACACACGGCATCAGCTGGCAGCCCTGCACCCTAACATTTTTGCAGGGCGCCCTTCTCTCTGGAGGGCGTTTGCAGGGCGTTAGAAAGGCGCCCTGCAAACGCCCTCCATAAGTGCTACGCCCTGCAAACGCCCTCCTGAGACTTAGAAATTTTTAGCACGATTCGAGAACGTCCTGCAAACGCCCTTCTGAAACTTTGATATTTTAGCGTATACCCTGCAAACGCCCTTCTGAAACTTAGATATTTTAGCGTATGCCCTGCAAACGCCCTTCTGANTGGCGAGATAGTGCGCGCCGGCGGCGAGATAGTGTGCGCCGGGGGTGCGTGGTGCGCGCCGGCGGCGAGATAGTGTGCGCCGGGGGTGCGTGGTGCGCGCCGGCGGCGAGATAGTGTGCGCCGGGGGTGCGTGGTGCGCGCCGGCGGCGAGATAGTGTGCACCGGGGGGGGGGCGGGCGCGTAGTACGTGCCGGCGGTAAACGGAACACACCGCGAGCGCGGCGGCTGGCTGGCACGCGCCGGGTGCGCGCGGGTTACGTGGGGCGTTTGCCGAGGGCGACGGCCGGGGGTAGGCGGCACGGCCGTAGAAGGTAGCCGGCTCGGAAGGACAATGTATTACTTTGTCAGCGCGGTTAGTAGTAGGTTTTACACAGGGCCATTGTATTTCTCGGTCTAGTGACTTCGCGATTGTGTCATTGCACGTGCATGCAGGTATTGTGGCGCGAAGCTCTGTGATTGGCCTAAAGATGTGCGTCTTCAATCCGCGATGTGCAAGGCCATTGCGCGTGCGTGTGTGTATTTTGGCGTGAAGCTCTGTCGTTAGCCTAGAGATGTGCGTCTTCAACCCGCGATGTACAAACCCAGTGCGCGTGCGCGTGGGTATTTTGGCGCGAAGCTCTGTGATTGGCCTAGAGATGTGCATCTTCAATCCGCGGTGCGCGAAGCCAGTAACTAACGCGCAACATGTACTTTCAGCGCGAAGGATTCTCATTGGTTAATGAGAAGTGTATTTGAATCCGCGGGGGGCTATATAAGGAGTACTTTACGCGCACAAGGGTAGTAATTGGAGAGTGAATTTAAGTAGTAAGAGTTAGTTAGTCAATTGAGATATGAAAGAGTAGGATAGTTAGTAGTAAACGTAAACATTTTACCGGGGGGAAAGGAGTGGGGATTAGATTGGATTTCAACCAAGGGCGTATAACTTATACTGTGTGTCACCTCCGCGAATGCGGACATGTTTTTGTATGGAATAAACGGCTTTCTTTAAGCCATTAAAACGTATTCCCGGCTTGTGTAGTATCTCTGTCGAGCTACATCCACGCACACTCACGCACTCCGCAGACCTGCCGAAGAGCCGGCGATAAACCGGCGGTAGGTGAAGAACACAACGCAACAAGGTACTATACGATAACGAAAACGGTGAGAAGAAGAAGCGACGGAGAAACGCCACACTGGTGCGCGTGAACACGAGGATCACACACAAACTCAAACACGCCACACTGGTGCCGTGTGGCCAGGATTTTGCGGAGAAGCTTGAGAGCCGAGAATACGAAAGGAGTGCAGAAGA